>NW_028255336.1:0-16219 GCF_964263255.1 Lissotriton vulgaris
AAGGATTTACACCATTTAACAAATAGAGTGAACTGTGAACTAAACTCTACCTTTTTGCCAAATTTGGTGTAATTCCGTTCAGCAGTTCGGGCTGTAGCCGGGGCTAAATTTCCCTATGGAAAATTGCATGGGGAAAACATGTTTTGGGAACCCCCTTTTTTGCCCCCGGCCCCGCTATATATATATGTATATATGAAGAAAGCAGTCCTTGTTCCGTCTGTAAACGGCGGAACTTAGTAGGTCTGGACCTCCGAAGCCTCACACAGTTCAGCGAAATACAGCCAGGAAACAATCACTCCTCAAGTGAGTTTGCAGGAAGACGGTTTATTAAATGAAAGATGACGCGTTTCACTCCACTGGGGAGCTTGTTCACACAGCGCGCCCAAAACACTGAGAAGCATTTATAGTAACAATAAAGGTGGGACAATACAAAAAAGTGTACACGCCTTCTCTGCATTCCATCATGAAAATAGTGAAAGGACTAACTAACATGCAAGTGCACAAAATAATAAAGGTCAGACTAGTATTTACAAAATCAAGTAGAAATTCATATGTCGATAATGCGATCACAAAAATCCATGACATTTCAAACACAGAATATAAAGTGCATTTTAGAAGAATATTAAATACATTAATGAGCAGTTTTTTCCTTACATAAATGTTATTTATCCTCCTATTTCATTGTGAAAAAACAAAGATAACCTTCCAAGGGAATAACAACATAGTGCCATAGAATGAAAAGAATCATGAATATTCACAGTGATTAGATGGAAACACAAAAACCATGTTGTGACATCTTGTCTATAGTCAAATATCATGAGTGATCACATTATAATGATAACAATGATTTGTACTGTCTGCACAGATAAAATAATAACCTAAAAAAAGAAGGAGCTATGGTGTCAAAATATAAAAAGAAGGGTGCACAAATAAACAATAAAAATTGTTAAATATGTACCAAAAAGACCACAGCCGAGAATATGACTGATTGAATCAATTTAGTCTCACATTTTAAATTTGCAGTCTGGGAAAAGCAATACCTGACACAATATTTCCATATATCGGTTATATAATAGTATATACTATAGGTAGTCACCAGACGGGACTAAATCAAAACATTTTACAGCCAAGCGGCCAACCAAGAGGTGAAAACAGTATAGTAGAAAACAAAAATGAAGAAAATCTGAAAGATTATCCAGGATTAGAGAACATCATGGGAATTAATAAGGACCAAGTACATTGCAATAAGTAGAACAGTTCATAAAAAATTACTCAGGTCTTCTGTTAAATTCAGCCCATTGGGGGCCTTAGTATCTAAGGACAGTATGAGATGTGATTCCTTCTGCCTTAGTAGCTTCATGCGGTCCCCACCCCGGCCTGGTTGAGGTACCGAACACAGAACAGTGTATTCGAAATCTTTGAGTTTTTTGTCATGCACTGAAAGGAAATGTCTTGCAATAGGGTAACTGTTGTCACTATTCACAATCGCACGAATGTGCTGCAGAATACGTTTGTGTACAGGAAGCTTAGTACTTCCAATGTATTCAAGATTATAAGTACATTTCAATTTATATACAGCAAATTCAGACCTGCAAGTAAGATATTCATGAATGGGAATCGGTGTTGTACTGAATGCTGTGACATAATGTGTGCTGTTTTTGGCGAAGGTGCATGCACGACAGGAGGTGCATTTACAGAAACCTGTTCTATTTACAAGACTCTTTTTGGTTGGTACCTCTGGCATCGGCCTGTCGAGTGCATCCCCATGGAAGGCGCCCTTCTGAATGTTATGTTTGGTGTATTGGAAAGCAATGGCCCAAGAATGACATCAGTCAGTATTATGGGCCATTCTGTGCAAATAATGCGTCTGATCTTACGTTCCTGTGTGCTAAAGTTGGTTATGAGCCTCACAGTACATTCAGAGGTGGAAGTGTTGGGAACCTTAGGTGCTAGGAGTGAGCTGCGATCGAATGAGCAAGCTTTCTGAAGGGCTCTTTCCAATATCTGATTGAAGTAACCTCTATTGATGAAGCGTTGTTTGGACTCATGGAGACACATGTCAAGAGAATCTTTATCGCTACATATCCTGCAAATGCGTATGAATTCCCCATAGGGGATACTGCTGATGGTAAGGGCCGGATGAGCGCTTCGGGCATGCAAAATTGCATTACCCGCTGTGGTTTTTCGATGTAGACGGGTTTCAATTTTGTTGTTCTTAATGAAAATGTGAACATCTAGAAACTCTGCTGCATCTGTTGTGATAATGGATGTGAACCTGAGATTAAATTAATTTACATTTAAATCAGTGACAAATGCATTAGCTTCTACTATTGACCCCTTCCAAATTATACAAACATCGTCGATATAACGCCAGTAGTGTACAATGTTTGGTAGCCATCGTTGGTACGTGGTCCTGAGCTCGTGTTCATCCCACCAGCCCACATGTAAACATGAGTAACTGGGGGAGAAACACAAGCCCATCGCCACACCATGCAACTGTTGGTATATCTGGCCCTGAAAACGGAAAAAGTTAGTGGTGAGGCAGATTTTAATCATTTCCATTATCATTGCATTATGATTCCGAAAACAATTGTCTCTCTTGCCCAAATATTGATCGCAAGCGTTCCTTCCTTGTTGGTGGTGAATCGAGGTGTAAAGTGACTCAATATCCATTACCAAGAACAGATAATTGTCACACCATTCGACATTCATGATCTTGTTAAAAAAATCTGATGTCCTTCCAAAATGATGGGAGATTAGTCATATAAGGCTGCAAAAAATAATCCACATATTTTGAGAGATTTTTATGCATGCTACCAATGGCAGCAATGATAGGGCGTCCCAGAGTAGGAGTCAATTGTTTGTGTACTTTGGGGAGGAAATATAGAATTGGCGTGACTGGATGTTCTTTAGTAAGGAAATTGCATTCATCTTTTGTTAACAGTCCCAGTCTTTTCCATGATTGAATAGTTTTACGAGTTGTATCATGGCTCTTGTTCATGGCAAATTTGGTAGACAGCAGATAGCATGAAGTGTCGCATAAATGTCTTTCTGCCTCGATGATGTAGTCTTTTGTTTGCCATAACACCGTATTTCCCCCTTAATCAGCGTTTTTGATTATGACATCCTTATTTTTTTGAAGTTTGCTGACAAGTTGGTGGTATTGATTGTTATTATAGTTGGTTTGTTTCTTTTGATTCAGAATCTCTCTATTGAGTGCTTTCAGTTCTGTAATCACCCTATCGCTGAAAATATCCACTGCATCACGTGGCATGATAGGTAAGAAGGTGGACTTAGGGCGAAAGGGCATAGCAACTGAACGCCCAACATCAATATTTTGACTTACATTAGGAGTTGGTTGTGGATCATTGTCGTAGGCTAAATCCAGCAGGTTCTGCAACCCCGTGATGTCCCGTACCTGAAGGGAAGATGTTGATGCGTCATCGGTATCCGCAGTATTGGTTTTATTGCGTTTAGATTCCAATTTGAAGTATTTGATTAATTTGATTTTGTGGATGAATTTGTAGACATCTATTCATGTCTGGTTTTAGGAGAATCTGTTAGGTGGACAATAAGAAAGCCCAAGTGAAAGCAATTGTTGTTCAGCTGTAGTCAAAGTGAGATTGGTTAAATTAATGACAGTATTTTCCATCGTACTTGTCATCTTCTCCAATTCCTTTTTGTTTTCCCTCGCGAGGTACTTGCGTTTGAAGATCCGCCTCCTTGAGCACCTGCGCTGGCTGATTGATTGCCTGGTTTTGTTTGAGGTTGCCGGGAGCACAGGGAATAACGCCGGTCCTCGCTGACAAAATTCAGCTCCTCAATCAATGAAAAATTCTCTCGACCACCAATACCTGCGGTGGGTCTCACTGGTGCACTTTCTTCATCACTTGCAGAGGTGAGAGAGTTTATTGACAAATTATCGCTGTTGTCTGTTAGTATGGTACTAGTGGAAGTTGTGGGTTGGATGTTTGTTAAGTTGCCACTATTCGCCACCGCTTTCCGTTTTAGATTGTCATATTTGCAGGAGAAAGTGAAGATCCTGCCAGTGGCATAATCGTTTTTATCTCGTGCAAATTTTGTGATCTTCCTCTCAATAATTGATTCCTCCAACTTTTTTATATATATATATATATATATATATGTATATATTACCTACTGGCTATCGCCAGTAGGTATATATAGTTAGAATTTTTTCCCTATGGGACTTTTGAAAATTCTATGTCTAATAACTTTGGCGTTTGTGGACGGAATCGGCTGAAATTTTCAGGAAAATGGCACATTTTGTTTCTGAGCAGCCCCTGAAAATTTGGTGGGGTTTCGTCAAGGGGGGGCTGAGAAAAAAGGGGGGTCCCAAAACGCGTTTTTCCCATTCATTTTTCCATAGGGCGGTTGGACTCACTTTTAGCTCGAACGGCTGAATGGATTTGCACGAAACTTGGCAAAATTGTAGGGACTGTTAGCCCGATGTGCCTTTGCTAGGTCTCAATATATGTGCTCCAGTAGTTTTTGAGAAATTAACGTTCAAACCAAGATATATATCTGTAACAGCGCTCTGGGCAGCGATCCGGTCCGCTTACTTTTCGCTTATCGGAACTTTGCGCGCAGAAAGCTGATTGGCTCTCCGGTGTCTGTCAACATTCTAAACAGTCCGGAGCGGACGCCATCTTGTCTCTCGGTAGGATCGAGAGAGAAGAAGAGGTGGAAAACGAAGGGGGAATTTAATGAAAGGGGGCAAGGTATCCCCCTCTTGACCCCCTAGGAATGTTGTTGGGGTTATTAAAGGGTCCCGTGGGGAAAATAAAAAAAAAATGATTTTTCACGGTAGAAGCGCGGCCGCGAACTGGTAGCGAAACGGGAATTCGCCATTTTGTGCTTCGTAAATTAAATTACTAGTTATAAGTGGGTGCGGGAGACGTATCCTAATCCCCTATGTTTCCTGAGGGTGGGTGAGGAGGCTGATATATGTTGATACATCTCTTCCAGCGGCTGTGCGTGAGCTTTTTTTTTTTTTTTGCTGCGTGACAGTCCGGAGCGGCCGCCATCTTGTCTCTCGGTAGGATCGAGAGAGAAGAAAAGGTGAAAAACTAAGGGGGAATTTAATGAAAGGGGGCAAGGTATCCCCCTCTTGACCCCCTAGGAATGTTGTTGGGGTTATTAAAGGGTCCCGTGGGGAAAATAAAAAAAAAATGATTTTTCACGGTAGAAGCGCTTCACGGGCCGCGAACTGGGCCGCAAACTGGTAGCGAAACGGGAATTCGCCATTTTGTGCTTCGTTAATTAAAGTACTAGGTATAAGGGGGTGCGGGAGACATATCCTAATCCCCTATGTTTCCTGAGGGTGGCTGAGGAGGCTGATATATGTTGATATATCTCTTCCAGCGGCTGCGCCATCTTGCCTTTTTTCGAATGCCACAATTTTGTCGTGCACGGCAGCCATTTTAGATGCCAGGCTGGTCCCAGGCTATCACCTACCCCTGCGGATGTAGTTTATGGCCCCAGCTGTAGAGAATTCAGACATGCCAATCCTCCTGATTCAGGCGTGTGAGTAATGATTTCAGTGCTAGTCTCCCGCCTCCCGATTTCTGCAAGCAAAAACCCGGGGGCATATTACGAACAACTAGCGATAATTTTTGTCTATAACTTGTTTAGAGACAAAAATTATCGCCGCACATCGGCGATTTTTATCGCAGATAAACCTTGCTATTATCGCAGAAAAGTCAGCGATATTCATGTATTATCGACCTAATGCTCTTAGCCATGTTATCCACCTCCCATTGGATAACATGGCTAAGAACTGCTCAGGGCAGGTGTTAGATTTTGGAGATATTCGCGCTTAGCGCGAATATCTCCAAAAGTTGGTAATAGAAGGTAGCGATGTTAGGGACTGTTTCCAGTCGCTAACATCTTGGCACGCCACTTTGCATGTCATTAGTGATAAGTATCACTGACATGCAAAGCCGGGCCCAAGATGGTCGCTATCTCCTTTTAGGTGTCACTAACTGGTGTTAGCGACAGTTTGATAATAGGGAAATAATTTTATCTCCGCTTTCATGGTTTTTAAAGCCAAAAAAGCGGAGATAAACCCCCTTGATAATATGCCCCACGATTCCTTGGGGGTTTCAGCTGACAGGGCTTGGTATTGTGTTACATGGTAATTTTTCCATGAAACGTCAGAGGGTCGATGTAGGGGTTCTAGAAGAGGTGATAAACCATTTAAGCCTCATGAACAAGCGCATGGTCTTTTAAAGATTTGTGAAGTACTCGGGGCGGCGGTGTGTGTGTGCCCTCTTTCAGGAGCGGGCGGGGGGGCACTGCCAGCAACTTGCCAGGTCAGGTAGTGTTCAACACGTGCATCACCCTTTCTCTGCCTGCTATTGCGCTCCATGCTTCGGAAAGGTAAGAAAAAGAACGTGCATTTGAGTTTGAAATGTCCGATCCTGCAGCAGCACACTTCCAAAGCCCACACATGACAATAACCCGATTCAAGGCCCCATTCACCCGTTTTTCAAAAAATAGATAACACTCCAACAAATTAAGGTTATAAAACTTTATTAACTTTTAACGATAATGAACAGAACAAAAACTAAAAACATTTAAACATTTATTAACACAAAAAGCAACAATGGTTAGAAGCTGTCTTTTGTGCGAATAGTCCCAAGGCAGCACAACGTGCAGAGTTCTGGACGGCACCCAGGTGATGTCGCCTGGGTGCCGCACTGGTTTAGGGATCCTACAATGCTGCTCCGAAAATTGGCGTGGGGCGTCCCGGGTGGGGCGGGGGGAGGCCTCGTCAGTAGCGGTCTGTTGTGCGAATAGTCCCAAGGCAGCACAACGTGCAGAGTTCTGGACGGCACCCAGGTGATGTCGCCTGGGTGCCGCACTGGTTTAGGGATCCTACAATGCAGCACAGAAAAACAGCGTGGGGCGTCCCGGGTGGTGCGGGGGGAGGCCTCGTCAGTAGCGGTCTGTGTCCAGTGTCACATGGCTGACACAACATGTACGACAGGCACCCAGGTGATGTCCAGTAAACTGCCGCACTGGTTTTGGTATCCTACAATGCTGCTCCGAAAATTGGCGTGCGGCGGCCCGGGGGGGGGGGGGGGGGGAGGCGGCGTGAACGGGCCTCCCCAGGTGGCGGCCATCTAGCTGAGTTGCGCTCGCTCTTGCGGCCACAGCGTCTCGCTCACCATGTTGTGGAGTTGCTCCCACTCTTGCAGTGCAGCGATAGGCGGCTGCCACATGGCTGTCAAAATGGCGGACGGCTCTTCGGTTTTGGGCCTGGTCCACTGAAATGGCCCTGGGACACCTTGGAAGTCGGACGCTTGCCTGCTAGGGCTTGGGCTCCATTCTCGAAAAGCGTCCCCTCAGCCGTGAAGATTGTGTAAAAGTCTTGGGGGCCCCCGACTCCCGCAGGCTTCCGGTGGGGAGCGGCTGACATGATTGCTCGCGGAATGACCACGACGGAGCCAAGAGATGGTGGTGCTCTCATGCTGACGCCAGCTTCAGTCTGAATGATCCAGAAACAAGGTGGGGCTTTCATCGTTTGGGAAAAAAAAATGTTCTAAACCAATGAAAAGTGTTATTTTTAGGTCATATGACCAAGCCTTCCATCTTTAGGAAACCAAAAGTAAAATGAACCAATGAAAAGTTTTATAAACAAGTCACATGACCTGTTATGCGACATAGGGCTACAAAAAGCGTAGAAAATCCGTTGGCACGTGAGGCGGCGTCAGTAGCGGACCGATGTGCGAATAGGCCGAAGGCAGCACAACGCGCCGAGATCCGGATGGCACCGAGGTGGTGTCCAGCAAATTGCCGCACTGGTGTGGCCATCCTACAATGCTGCGCCGAAAGACGGCGTGTCCAGCTGAATTGCGGTCACTGTTGCGGTACAGTGACTCGAACGCGCCGAGATCCGGATGGCGCCGAGGTGGTGTCCAGCAAATTGCCGTACTGGTGTGGCCATCCTACAATGCTGCGCCGAAAGACGGCGTGTTCAGCTGAGTTCCGGTCACTCTTCCGGCACAGTGACTCGAACGCGCTGAGATCCGGATGGCACCGAGGTGGTGTCCAGCAAGTGGCTGCACTGGTGTGGCCATCCTACAATGCTGCGCCGGAAGTCGGCGTGGGGTGCCCCGTTGGCTTATGAGGTGATGTCAGTAGTGGACTGATGTGTGAATAGGTCGGAACCAGCACAAGGCGCCAAGATCCGAATGGCAAGTCCTGGATGTTGAGTGCCTCAGTTGAGATTTCTGAGCAGTGCTTGTAGAACTGTCTGAAGCTTATTTGCACCTGCTGCAGCTTCACTAGGTCCGGCGGAACTTGTTGCCTTTTCCTTTCTGCTTCTTTTCCTACAATGCGTTTCTTCTGAAGACACGACCAGGTCCCTGAATGTGTGCAGGGGGACGCTATTGAATGAATGAACGCGTCGAGATCTGGATGGCACCGAGGTGGTGTCCAGCAAATTGCCGCACTGGTGTGGCCATCCTACAATGCTGCGCCGAAAGTCGGCGTGGGGTGCCCCGTTGGTTTATGAGGTGATGTCAGTAGCGGACCGATGTGTGAATAGGTCGGAACCAGCACAAGGCGCCCTGCACTGTTGAGCCTTTTTCAATGTCTGTTTTTTGTTCTTTCCCCTCCATCAAAAACAAAACAAAAATACAAGGCGCCAAGATCCGAATGGCAAGTCCTGGATGTTGAGTGCCTCAGTTGAGAGTTCTGAGCAGTGCTTGTAAGACTGTCTGAAGCTTATTTGCACCTGCTGCAGCTTCACTAGGTCCGGCGGAACTTTTTTCCTTTTCCTTTCTGCTTCTTTTCCTACAATGCGTTTCATCTGAAGACACGACCAGGTCCCTGAATGTGTGCAGGGGGACGCTATTGATTGAATGAAAATGGCGGCTTGACACAAAGCTGACTCAAGCGTTACTGTTGGTGCTATACAGACAAAAATTGGTTTTCAGTTTGTACATTCTTCAGGTTTTTTTTTCCATCCAAGTCTGATTGAGAGTTTGTAGAAAAATGGCTTCAGATTTTCCACATACTACTCTTCAACATTCTTCCTAAATGTAACAATGTGAAACTCACTAGGAGAACGGCTGTTTCTGTTTCCTTTCAAAATGCTGCCACCAATATTTTCTGAATGGAAGACACCATCTTGTAACATAAAGGGCCGAAAGGGGTTCTGGTCTGGCCGATGGTTGGTGGAGACATTTTGACTATATCTTGGACCTGCCCGGCCTCGCCCAAAATGGCGCCGGTATAAATGGGACTCGTAACTCTTTGCCCGCAAATGTATATCTAGAAAATGTTATTGTAAGTGGCCCTGTCGTGTTTTAATTACAAAATGTACGTCCACCGATTCCGCAACTGTTAGACACCTTTGTTCTTGTCACCTAATGGCCCGCTCGTTACGTTCTTCTACAGTGTAAATGTCTCCTCATCATATACGATTTGAGTTTGCTCCGTGGCCGGCCCACGTGGTTATAGGCCCGTATTTGTATACTGACATTTTCACAATAAAGGTTTTTAAAACAAAACACGGTAGTAGTATTTTCATTTGTAAAGTTTTTACTTTTAGTGACTGTTTTCGAATCAGTAAAAGGCAAGTGAAATAAAGCAGTCCAATTACATGACGGATAAAAGGTATAATATGTAGGAACGCAGTAAAGATAAATGGTCAAGGGCAGTTGTGTTTTTCATGTCTGCAACATAAAGTGATCGATAAGAATCTGATAATCAGGCGTATCGGCGACTAAGACAGCAGGCCGAATCTCTTTTACTCAACGGCTCCGTCATGGAAGGAAGAAACGCCCTTTTTCTCGAAAAAGGAATATATTTTACTTGCAAGACAGTTGTAAATTTTCCGGGAAAGTACATTAGCCTGGAATATTATAACATATGTTTGAAAAAAAAATATTGTTCGAAAATAATAAAAAGCGTAATTTTTAGGTCATATGACCAAGCTTTTCATCATTAAATTAACAAAAGTAAAATGAACCAATGAAAAGTTTTATTAACAAGTCACATGACCTGTTATGCTTACGTTACGCGCTGCGCGCCGCGCCTCGGATCACTTCCGGGTGCGCTAACGCGGCGTGTCATAAAACGCATTACGCGACAACGTAGGTCAAGAATATAGTCTAAATGTCTCCACCAACCAGCGTTCAGAACACAACCCCTTTCAGCAGTCCAAAAAGTTCTGTTAAATGACAACAGAGGGGACAGGCAACAAGAACCATCAGTCAAAGAGGGGAGGGCAAGTTCTTCTCTTCCGGGTCATGTTGGGGCGCTACCGGAACTGATCGAATTGGTAGTCTACAGTGTTTCTGGATGTTTCAGACTAAAGCTGGCGTCAGCATGAGACCACTACCATCTCGTAGCTCCGTCGTGGCCATTCCACGAGCAATCATGGCAGCCGCTCCCCACCAGAAGCCTGCGGGAGTCGGAGGCCCCCAAGACTTTTGTAGAATCTTCACGGCTGAGGGGACGCTTTTCGAGAATGGGACCCAAGCCCTAGCAGACAAGCGTCCGAGTTCCAAGGTGTCCCAGGGCCATTTTAGTGGACCAGGCCCAAAACCGAAGAGCCGGCCGCCATTTTGAGAGTCCTGTGGCAGCCGCCTATCGCTGCACCGCAAGAGCGGGCGCATCTCAACTACATGGTGAGCGAGACGCTGTAGTCGCAAGAGCGGGCGGAAAACAGCTGAATGGCGGAAGAGGCACAGTGTAGCAAAAGCGGGCGGAATGGCAACTAAAACGATAAAGGGGCGCCTCACTACAGCTTGTCTTCAGGTCAAACGGATTGTGGGACAAGGTCCAGAATTGAAGAGTCATCAAAAGGCAAAAAGTACCGCCGGACCCCGGGAGCCGGCCGCCTATGTCGGGGGCGATCTCAGGCTACACCAGTGCTATAAGACTTGGGGAGGGTGTCGGAGCCAAGCGTCTTCTCCGAGTCCATGGCCATCACAGCGCCCCTCAGGGGCCTCCGTCAAGCTGTTTAGGAAGGTAACATATCACATTGTTTTCTAATGCAGTCAGGTCCACAAACGACACTCACTTACTTTGAGAATAGTGAAGCTGCAGTAGGTGGAAATAAGCTTCAGACAGTGTTACAAGCGCTGCTCAGAACTCTTAACTATGGCACCCAACATCTAGAACTTATGCTATTTGAGAATGGTAGTGACATCGAAGCATCTCAGGGACCAAAACCATTAACGTACTTTCACGTATGAAAATCTTACTTGGGGAGGGGGCAGGAGCGAAGCGCCCCCTCCCAGTCAGCGCCACCACACCGTATGTTGAAAATCTGAAGCCATCGTTCTACAAAGTCAACCAAACTTGGATTGAAAAATCTAGAAAAATGTACAAACTGAAAACCAGTTTTGGTGTGCATAGCATCAGTAACAACGCTTGAGTCAGCTTTGTGTCAAGCCGCCATTTTGATTCAACAAAGCACAGGCATTGAAAAAGGCTGAAATTCAGAACTCTAAACTATGGCACCCAACATCCAGGAGCTTGCTATCCGGATCTTGGAGCCTTGTGCTGTTTTCGATCTATTCACACATCGGTCCACTACTGACATCATCTTATAAACCAACGTTATGTAAATAGTTTTTTAATAAAATGTTTTACCCTGTTTCTTTGCTGGTGTGTTGTCTATATTTTTAATATTTGCATAGGGTTTGTCATTATTTTGTGCGGGATGGGTGATGGAGCCGAGCTGTCTTGCAGCCCTCATGGTGTGGAGCTCAGTTCATCTCACTATTTTCGTATTTCTCAAGAAGGGTTGTTCCTAATATTTCTATTTTAGCGAGGTCAAAAAGAGATCCAATTAGTGGCCTACTGATTTTGCTCGATTACTTTTATTTTTTTACACGATTTTTCACTATCTGCAAAGACTAAACAGAGTATTGCGACTTTGTGCTTGTTTGTAAATAGAGAATGATCCAAAGAGAACCAATTCTAAAACAGTAAATGCTTGGACAACAATCAATCAAATGGAGAGACAAGGAGGTACGACGGATTACAACGGGGGTAAAGGCCTGCGTTAACTACCCTTCTGTATCTGCAAAGAGAGAGTACTACTAAGGCAAAAGAGGGGAGGGGGGGGGGCAGCGTTCAAAGCACATCAGCGTGCATAAATACGAAAATGTTTTTATCTATCACGTACTTGACATTTTAAAGCTTTTCATATTTGCTATTAAAAAACCAATGAAATTCACAGAAAAAACCATAGGTTATAGTGGATATATAGTTAGGAATTTGCATTTACAAAACCTTGAAAATTCAATGAAAAAACCATAGGTTATAGGCCATATATAGTTAGGAATTAGCATTTACAAAACCTTATTTTACTCGCATAAAACCATTGAAATTCCATATATAGTTAGCTAACTATAAGCGCTAACTATATATCGCGCACCCGCAATCCACTGCTGATGATGTCACATATTACATCATTCATGACATGGTCAGTGACATCACTGATGACATCACTGATGACATCTCAAATGACATCACTGATGACAACTCAAATGATATCAATGATGACATCTCAAATGACATCACTGATGACATCACTGATGACAACTCAAATGACATCACTGATGACATCTCATTTGTCATCACTGATCACATCACTCATGTGATAATACAATGAACCTCTTCAGACTCTAATATAACCTTACATACACTCAGTATAAACAGACACTCACAGACTGTCACTCATCCATGGAGTTACTCACACACCTAGTCAGTCATGCAAAGAATCAATCACACCTCCATTTCCTCAACTATACAGTTATACACATCTTACTTATTCAAACATATAATAACACATATTTACTCTCTTATATAATCCCTGATACAAGCTCACAGTGATCGATACAGCCACTCACACATTCACTGGGTCTTATGTTCAGTTATTTATATATCTCAACTCTCACATGTATTGTGTTTTACATACGTACTTACTTGCACATGTAGCAATGAGAAATCCATTCACTCACCAACA
Organism: Lissotriton vulgaris; assembly: GCF_964263255.1. Classification (NCBI taxonomy): domain Eukaryota; kingdom Metazoa; phylum Chordata; class Amphibia; order Caudata; family Salamandridae; genus Lissotriton; species Lissotriton vulgaris. Next base: position 13,013 of record NW_028255336.1, read on the forward strand.
CACCCATGCACAGTCAACCGCCCATATAGCTGTTTCCACATGCACTCTTGAACTCATACTCCTAGTGAATCAACTGCTTACACATCTATGCACAGAGTCACGCACCTCCCAGCCACCCACACACACACTCAGCCTCCCATTCAAATATTTGGGCAACCAATCAATAACCCATATGGCCACTCTTATAGCTACTGATCAACACATGCAGCAGCTTACACAACAACAAACATACTGATGCACGAATTAAGACAGTTTAGTCACTAACCCATGTACTCAGTGAGACACATTTAATCACTCACTCATACAGTCAGTCATGCACCTACTAAATTCTTCATCCAGACACTTATACATCCACTCATTCTTCAATATGTGAAACATATTTAAACTTTACAGACACATACAATCACTGGTTGTTTTGATCAGTGATGTCATCAGTGATGTCACTGACCATGTCATGAATGATGTAATATGTGACATCATCAGCAGTGGATTGCGGGTGCGCGATATATAGTTAGCGCTTATAGTTAGCTAACTATATATGGAATTTCAATGGTTTTATGCGAGTAAAATAAGGTTTTGTAAATGCTAATTCCTAACTATATATGGCCTATAACCTATGGTTTTTTCATTGAATATATATATATATATATATATATTTTTTTTTTTTTTTTTATTTTTTATTTATTCCAGTCCCAAATAAGGAAACAGGCACTGACTCCATGGGATGTGATTTTCAAAGAGAAGTCTTTATTCCATGTGAATGACTTGATGCGTTTCGGCTCACAAAATCTGTCCACACTTCGGTGAAGTACATTAAATACATGACTTGCTTAGTAAAAGTGAAAGTGAATTGCCATGGCAACCGTCTCTACAACGAAGGACATAAAAGAATTGCATTCCGTGAAAAAATCATTAGTCATGGTAAGTCAAACAGTATTTTTTTTCTACATTATGTTCTACTTGTAAATGAAAACAGTCTTATCAGCATTGCCTCAATTTGCTATTCGACACAAATTAGTACCGGCTGTTTAAAATATAAATGGGTATGGGTAGTGCCCTTATCTTGCGTTGGTGAATTAGTCACAAGCTCCTGCTTCATTGATTTAGCGTGCCTGAAAATTAGTTGTGGCAGTTTAGCGCAAGCGTGGCCTATGGTGGGGTCATTACGCACAATCGGCCAGTGTCTATACAGGATCTTGCGTAGTTTAGGATTATATGTGTTGTACCCTGTGATCAGTCTAGGTGTGTCCTCTGTTTGTTTCCTAGGTGTTTGTTTACTGGCACTGGGCTTGCAAATTAGCTACTCCCTGGTCTTTGTCATACATTTTAGTTCTGCTTTGACAAGGGTTTTGATCTTGTACCCTCTGTCTCACAATCTGCAAAAGAGACCTTCCTTAGATTTCTTGAAGCGTTCTTCAGTGCTGCAGTTGCGCTTCATTCTGAGACATTCCGCATATGGGATGCTGGTAATTAGGCTAACTTTTGGCATGCAAGATGGCATTACCTGATGTCGGTTTCATGTAGGTTCTAGATTGTACCTTATTGTCACAGACGTAGAGTTCCAAATCTAGGAAGACAATGGTATTTTTGCTGGTGGTGCAGGTAAATTTTGAATTGAGTGCATTATTATTGATTTCACTGGCAAAGTCAATTGCACTCTGTTCACTGCCCTTCCATAGGATGAAGATGTTGTCGATGTAGCGACAGTACAGCACTACATTCTTTGACATTTGGTTGTGGTGTGTCTTCATGAGTACTTCCTCCTCCCACCAGCCCATATGCAAATTAGCATAGCTGGGGGCGAAGCAAGTACCCCTGGCTGTGCCTTGTGTTTGCTTACTTAGCCACTGGTTTCAAGCTAGTCTGGCGGATGAAGGGTGTTAGTTAGCCAGAAAGATGATCACGTGGATGATGTAATCAGTGATGTCATTTGAAATGTCATCAGTGTTGTCATCAGTGATGTCACTGACCATATCATGAGTGATGTAATATGTGACATCATCAGCAGTGCATTGTGGGGGCGTGAGTTACAGTTAGCTCAGCTAACTATAACAGCTGAATTTCTCTTGTTTTGTACGAGTGAAATGTCAGCCTAACTATAATGTCCCTGAAACCTATGTTTTTTTCAATATATATAGATATATAATGTTATTATATATATAATATATTATATTATATTATTATATAATATATGTTATATATATATAAAATGTTAATAGTTTCACTCACCCTTCGAACTACGGGGCTGCTCTCCAGTCCACCACGGTTTGTGTTTGTGCTATTTGAGCAAAGAGAGAGTGAACCTTGTAAGGGAACTTCTGGGACGTCAGCTGCCGCCATCTTGGGCAGCTGATGCTCTGGTCTTATGCATAGCTTTTCCTCAGCTCCTCTTTCCTATTTAAACAGAGCCCAACACGGACGCACTGTATAGTAGAGGCAGTTTCAAGTATTTTAAAATGCTATTGAATTAATCTCTGACATTTTATTTAATTTTGGAACTACCAATATTTCTGGCACTGATTGATACCCTAATAATTGCATTAGTTTCACTCACCCTTTGAACTACAGGGCTACTCTCCGGTCTGCCACAGCTTGTAATTGTGCTATTTGAGCGGAGGGAGCGAACCTCAGAAGGGAACTTCTGGGGTGTCGGCTGCCGCCATCTTGGGCAACTGACACTATAGTCTTTTACACAACTTGTCCCGGGCTACTCTTTCCTATTTGAATGGAGCCTGATGAGGACATGCAGTGGCCATGCCACTGGTGCACCAAGGGCATGCCACAGGCAAGCCTATCTGCGCCCGTCTGCACCTGGACGCAAACAGCCGCCAGAAAGGCTGCGTCTCTTTTTAGGTAAATCACGTGCCTCCTATAATATTCTAGTCTAGAGCTTAGAAAGATAGGGAGTTACAATTCTAGTACCTCTTGTAGAGAAAGACTTCCTATCTTTGATAAGGAGGAAAATTGGTAATGAAATATGTGTACGTTCTCCTGTGCCTTTCCCTCCCTCAAGTCAAGTATGAGACGTTTGGGCCCTCAACACACGATCCTTTAACTTGCAAGTTTCTTGATAGTAGTAATGGTATCCCTTTGGATAACTCCAAACGTATCTCCCCTCAACTACAGTGCCTTAACTAAATGTGCACTCCATTCCAAAGCACGCTTTGGAGCTCTGGGACCTTCTAAATACAACCAAGTCAGATATAT
>NW_028255337.1:0-26491 GCF_964263255.1 Lissotriton vulgaris
TTGTCGAAAATCAGCCGTTTTTGCTCGAACATTAAATGCCTCCAAATGGTATTTATTTCACTTCCTGAGCCCCTGGAAGCATGAAAATCACTTTAAACATGCTAATTTTAGCTCTAACACTGATGATCCACCTACAAATGTGAACTGACGCTCAAAAATAGCTCTAACATTAAATGCCTCCAAATGGTATTTAATTAACTTCCCGGGGTGAAGAAACCCTTTTTGAGAACTCAGAGTGAGTAAATTGGCCATTTTCATGCACTTTTAACCATTCCATAAATCTTGTGTTTTGGGCCCCTGGAAGCATGAAAATCACTTTAAACATGCTAATTTTAGCTCTAACACTGATGATCCACCTACAAATGTGAACTGACGTTCAAAAATAAAACATTTGAAAACGGACCATTTTCCACATTTCTGAAGCATGACGTAATGGGGGGGTGTTATCTCTTTTGTCGAAAATCAGCCGTTTTTGCTCTAACATTAAATGCCTCCAAATGGTATTTAATTAACTTCCCGGGGTGAAGAAACCCTTTTTGAGAACTCAGAGTGAGTAAATTGGCCATTTTCATGCACTTTTAACCATTCCATAAATCTTGAGTTTTGGGCCCCTGGAAGCATGAAAATCACTTTAAACATGCTAATTTTAGCTCTAACACTGATGATCCACCTACAAATGTGAACTGACGTTCAAAAATAAAACATTTGAAAACGGACCATTTTCCACATTTCTGAAGCATGACGTAATGGGGGGGTGTTATCTCTTTTGTCGAAAATCAGCCGTTTTTGCTCGAACATTAAATGCCTCCAAATGGTATTTAATTAACTTCCCGGGGTGAAGAAACCCTTTTCGAGAACTCAGAGTGAGTAAATTGGCCATTTTCATGCACTTTTAACCATTCCATAAATCTTGTGTTTTGGGCCCCTGGAAGCATGAAAATCACTTTAAACATGCTAATTTTAGCTCTAACACTGATGATCCACCTACAAATGTGAACTGACGTTCAAAAATAAAACATTTGAAAACGGACCATTTTCCACATTTCTGAAGCATGACGTAATGGGGGGTGTTATCTCTTTTGTCGAAAATCAGCCGTTTTTGCTCGAACATTAAATGCCTCCAAATGGTATTTATTTCACTTCCCGAGCCCCTGGAAGCATGAAAATCACTTTAAACATGCTAATTTTAGCTCTAACACTGATGATCCACCTACAAATGTGAACTGACGTTCAAAAATAAAACATTTGAAAACGGACCATTTTCCACATTTCTGAAGCATGACGTAATGGGGGGGTGTTATCTCTTTTGTCGAAAATCAGCCGTTTTTGCTCGAACATTAAATGCCTCCAAATGGTATTTAATTAACTTCCCGAGCCCCTGGAAGCATGAAAATCACTTTAAACATGCTAATTTTAGCTCTAACACTGATGATCCACCTACAAATGTGAACTGACGTTCAAAAATAAAACATTTGAAAACGGACCATTTTCCACATTTCTGAAGCATGACGTAATGGGGGGGTGTTATCTCTTTTTTTGAAAATCAGCCGTTTTTGCTCGAACATTAAATGCCTCCAAATGGTATTTAATTAACTTCCCGAGCCCCTGGAAGCATGAAAATCACTTTAAACATGCTAATTTTAGCTCTAACACTGATGATCCACCTACAAATGTGAACTGACGTTCAAAAATAAAACATTTGAAAACGGACCATTTTCCACATTTCTGAAGCATGACGTAATGGGGGGGGTGTTATCTCTTTTGTCGAAAATCAGCCGTTTTTGCTCGAACATTAAATGCCTCCAAATGGTATTTATTTCACTTCCCGAGCCCCTGGAAGCATGAAAATCACTTTAAACATGCTAATTTTAGCTCTAACACTGATGATCCACCTACAAATGTGAACTGACGTTCAAAAATAAAACATTTGAAAACGGACCATTTTCCACATTTCTGAAGCATGACGTAATGGGGGGGTGTTATCTCTTTTGTCGAAAATCAGCCGTTTTTGCTCGAACATTAAATGCCTCCAAATGGTATTTAATTAACTTCCCGAGCCCCTGGAAGCATGAAAATCACTTTAAACATGCTAATTTTAGCTCTAACACTGATGATCCACCTACAAATGTGAACTGACGTTCAAAAATAAAACATTTGAAAACGGACCATTTTCCACATTTCTGAAGCATGACGTAATGGGGGGGTGTTATCTCTTTTGTCGAAAATCAGCCGTTTTTGCTCGAACATTAAATGCCTCCAAATGGTATTTAATTAACTTCCCGGGGTGAAGAAACCCTTTTTGAGAACTCAGAGTGAGTAAATTGGCCATTTTCATGCACTTTTAACCATTCCATAAATCTTGTGTTTTGGGCCCCTGGAAGCATGAAAATCACTTTAAACATGCTAATTTTAGCTCTAACACTGATGATCCACCTACAAATGTGAACTGACGTTCAAAAATAAAACATTTGAAAACGGACCATTTTCCACATTTCTGAAGCATGACGTAATGGGGGGGTGTTATCTCTTTTGTCGAAAATCAGCCGTTTTTGCTCGAACATTAAATGCCTCCAAATGGTATTTATTTCACTTCCCGAGCCCCTGGAAGCATGAAAATCACTTTAAACATGCTAATTTTAGCTCTAACACTGATGATCCACCTACAAATGTGAACTGACGTTCAAAAATAAAACATTTGAAAACGGACCATTTTCCACATTTCTGAAGCATGACGTAATGGGGGGGTGTTATCTCTTTTGTCGAAAATCAGCCGTTTTTGCTCGGACATTAAATGCCTCCAAATGGTATTTAATTAACTTCCCGAGCCCCTGGAAGCATGAAAATCACTTTAAACATGCTAATTTTAGCTCTAACACTGATGATCCACCTACAAATGTGAACTGACGTTCAAAAATAAAACATTTGAAAACGGACCATTTTCCAGATTTCTGAAGCATGACGTAATGGGGGGGTGTTATCTCTTTTGTCGAAAATCAGCCGTTTTTGCTCGAACATTAAATGCCTCCAAATGGTATTTATTTCACTTCCTGAGCCCCTGGAAGCATGAAAATCACTTTAAACATGCTAATTTTAGCTCTAACACTGATGATCCACCTACAAATGTGAACTGACGTTCAAAAATAAAACATTTGAAAACGGACCATTTTCCACATTTCTGAAGCATGACGTAATGGGGGGGTGTTATCTCTTTTGTCGAAAATCAGCCGTTTTTGCTCTAACATTAAATGCCTCCAAATGGTATTTAATTAACTTCCCGGGGTGAAGAAACCCTTTTTGAGAACTCAGAGTGAGTAAATTGGCCATTTTCATGCACTTTTAACCATTCCATAAATCTTGTGTTTTGGGCCCCTGGAAGCATGAAAATCACTTTAAACATGCTAATTTTAGCTCTAACACTGATGATCCACCTACAAATGTGAACTGACGTTCAAAAATAAAACATTTGAAAACGGACCATTTTCCACATTTCTGAAGCATGACGTAATGGGGGGGTGTTATCTCTTTTGTCGAAAATCAGCCGTTTTTGCTCTAACATTAAATGCCTCCAAATGGTATTTAATTAACTTCCCGGGGTGAAGAAACCCTTTTTGAGAACTCAGAGTGAGTAAATTGGCCATTTTCATGCACTTTTAACCATTCCATAAATCTTGTGTTTTGGGCCCCTGGAAGCATGAAAATCACTTTAAACATGCTAATTTTAGCTCTAACACTGATGATCCACCTACAAATGTGAACTGACGTTCAAAAATAAAACATTTGAAAACGGACCATTTTCCACATTTCTGAAGCATGACGTAATGGGGGGGGTGTTATCTCTTTTGTCGAAAATCAGCCGTTTTTGCTCGAACATTAAATGCCTCCAAATGGTATTTAATTAACTTCCCGGGGGGAAGAAACCCTTTTTGAGAACTCAGAGTGAGTAAATTGGCCATTTTCATGCACTTTTAACCATTCCATAAATCTTGTGTTTTGGGCCCCTGGAAGCATGAAAATCACTTTAAACATGCTAATTTTAGCTCTAACACTGATGATCCACCTACAAATGTGAACTGACGTTCAAAAATAAAACATTTGAAAACGGATCATTTTCCACATTTCTGAAGCATGACGTAATGGGGGGGTGTTATCTCTTTTGTCGAAAATCAGCCGTTTTTGCTCTAACATTAAATGCCTCCAAATGGTATTTAATTAACTTCCCGAGCCCCTGGAAGCATGAAAATCACTTTAAACATGCTAATTTTAGCTCTAACACTGATGATCCACCTACAAATGTGAACTGACGTTCAAAAATAAAACATTTGAAAACGGACCATTTTCCACATTTCTGAAGCATGACGTAATGGGGGGGTGTTATCTCTTTTGTCGAAAATCAGCCGTTTTTGCTCGAACATTAAATGCCTCCAAATGGTATTTAATTAACTTCCCGGGGTGAAGAAACCCTTTTTGAGAACTCAGAGTGAGTAAATTGGCCATTTTCATGCACTTTTAACCATTCCATAAATCTTGTGTTTTGGGCTCCTGGAAGCATGAAAATCACTTTAAACATGCTAATTTTAGCTCTAACACTGATGATCCACCTACAAATGTGAACTGACGTTCAAAAATAAAACATTTGAAAACGGACCATTTTCCACATTTCTGAAGCATGACGTAATGGGGGGGTGTTATCTCTTTTGTCGAAAATCAGCCGTTTTTGCTCGAACATTAAATGCCTCCAAATGGTATTTAATTAACTTCCCGAGCCCCTGGAAGCATGAAAATCACTTTAAACATGCTATTTTTAGCTCTAACACTGATGATCCACCTACAAATGTGAACTGACGTTCAAAAATAAAACATTTGAAAACGGACCATTTTCCACATTTCTGAAGCATGGCGTAATGGGGGGGTGTTATCTCTTTTGTCGAAAATCAGCCGTTTTTGCTCGAACATTAAATGCCTCCAAATGGTATTTATTTCACTTCCTGAGCCCCTGGAAGCATGAAAATCACTTTAAACATGCTAATTTTAGCTCTAACACTGATGATCCACCTACAAATGTGAACTGACGTTCAAAAATAAAACATTTGAAAACGGACCATTTTCCACATTTCTGAAGCATGACGTAATGGGGGGGTGTTATCTCTTTTGTCGAAAATCAGCCGTTTTTGCTCTAACATTAAATGCCTCCAAATGGTATTTAATTAACTTCCCGGGGTGAAGAAACCCTTTTTGAGAACTCAGAGTGAGTAAATTGGCCATTTTCATGCACTTTTAACCATTCCATAAATCGTGTGTTTTGGGCCCCTGGAAGCATGAAAATCACTTTAAACATGCTAATTTTAGCTCTAACACTGATGATCCACCTACAAATGTGAACTGACGTTCAAAAATAAAACATTTGAAAACGGACCATTTTCCACATTTCTGAAGCATGACGTAATGGGGGGGTGTTATCTCTTTTGTCGAAAATCAGCCGTTTTTGCTCTAACATTAAATGCCTCCAAATGGTATTTAATTAACTTCCCGGGGTGAAGAAACCCTTTTTGAGAACTCAGAGTGAGTAAATTGGCCATTTTCATGCACTTTTAACCATTCCATAAATCTTGTGTTTTGGGCCCCTGGAAGCATGAAAATCACTTTAAACATGCTAATTTTAGCTCTAACACTGATGATCCACCTACAAATGTGAACTGACGTTCAAAAATAAAACATTTGAAAACGGACCATTTTCCACATTTCTGAAGCATGACGTAATGGGGGGGTGTTATCTCTTTTGTCGAAAATCAGCCGTTTTTGCTCGAACATTAAATGCCTCCAAATGGTATTTAATTAACTTCCCGAGCCCCTGGAAGCATGAAAATCACTTTAAACATGCTAATTGTAGCTCTAACACTGATGATCCACCTACAAATGTGAACTGACGTTCAAAAATAAAACATTTGAAAACGGACCATTTTCCACATTTCTGAAGCATGACGTAATGGGGGGGTGTTATCTCTTTTGTCGAAAATCAGCCGTTTTTGCTCGAACATTAAATGCCTCCAAATGGTATTTAATTAACTTCCCGGGTTGAAGAAACCCTTTTTGAGAACTCAGAGTGAGTAAATTGGCCATTTTCATGCACTTTTAACCATTCCATAAATCTTGTGTTTTGGGCTCCTGGAAGCATGAAAATCACTTTAAACATGCTAATTTTAGCTCTAACACTGATGATCCACCTACAAATGTGAACTGACGTTCAAAAATAAAACATTTGAAAACGGACCATTTTCCACATTTCTGAAGCATGACGTAATGGGGGGGTGTTATCTCTTTTGTCGAAAATCAGCCGTTTTTGTTCGAACATTAAATGCCTCCAAATGGTATTTATTTCACTTCCCGAGCCCCTGGAAGCATGAAAATCACTTTAAACATGCTAATTTTAGCTCTAACACTGATGATCCACCTACAAATGTGAACTGACGTTCAAAAATAAAACATTTGAAAACGGACCATTTTCCACATTTCTGAAGCATGACGTAATGGGGGGTGTTATCTCTTTTGTCGAAAATCAGCCGTTTTTGCTCGAACATTAAATGCCTCCAAATGGTATTTAATTAACTTCCCGAGCCCCTGGAAGCATGAAAATCACTTTAAACATGCTAATTTTAGCTCTAACACTGATGATCCACCTACAAATGTGAACTGACGTTCAAAAATAAAACATTTGAAAACGGACCATTTTCCACATTTCTGAAGCATGACGTAATGGGGGGGTGTTATCTCTTTTGTCGAAAATCAGCCGTTTTTGCTCTAACATTAAATGCCTCCAAATGGTATTTAATTAACTTCCCGGGGTGAAGAAACCCTTTTTGAGAACTCAGAGTGAGTAAATTGGCCATTTTCATGCACTTTTAACCATTCCATAAATCTTGTGTTTTGGGCCCCTGGAAGCATGAAAATCACTTTAAACATGCTAATTTTAGCTCTAACACTGATGATCCACCTACAAATGTGAACTGACGTTCAAAAATAAAACATTTGAAAACGGACCATTTTCCACATTTCTGAAGCATGACGTAATGGGGGGGTGTTATCTCTTTTGTCGAAAATCAGCCGTTTTTGCTCTAACATTAAATGCCTCCAAATGGTATTTAATTAACTTCCCGGGGTGAAGAAACCCTTTTTGAGAACTCAGAGTGAGTAAATTGGCCATTTTCATGCACTTTTAACCATTCCATAAATCTTGTGTTTTGGGCCCCTGGAAGCATGAAAATCACTTTAAACATGCTAATTTTAGCTCTAACACTGATGATCCACCTACAAATGTGAACTGACGTTCAAAAATAAAACATTTGAAAACGGACCATTTTCCACATTTCTGAAGCATGACGTAATGGGGGGGTGTTATCTCTTTTGTCGAAAATCAGCCGTTTTTGCTCGAACATTAAATGCCTCCAAATGGTATTTAATTAACTTCCCGGGGTGAAGAAACCCTTTTTGAGAACTCAGAGTGAGTAAATTGGCCATTTTCATGCACTTTTAACCATTCCATAAATCTTGTGTTTTGGGCCCCTGGAAGCATGAAAATCACTTTAAACATGCTAATTTTAGCTCTAACACTGATGATCCACCTACAAATGTGAACTGACGTTCAAAAATAAAACATTTGAAAACGGACCATTTTCCACATTTCTGAAGCATGACGTAATGGGGGGGTGTTATCTCTTTTGTCGAAAATCAGCCGTTTTTGCTCTAACATTAAATGCCTCCAAATGGTATTTAATTAACTTCCCGAGCCCCTGGAAGCATGAAAATCACTTTAAACATGCTAATTGTAGCTCTAACACTGATGATCCACCTACAAATGTGAACTGACGTTCAAAAATAAAACATTTGAAAACGGACCATTTTCCACATTTCTGAAGCATGACGTAATGGGGGGGTGTTATCTCTTTTGTCGAAAATCAGCCGTTTTTGCTCGAACATTAAATGCCTCCAAATGGTATTTAATTAACTTCCCGGGTTGAAGAAACCCTTTTTGAGAACTCAGAGTGAGTAAATTGGCCATTTTCATGCACTTTTAACCATTCCATAAATCTTGTGTTTTGGGCTCCTGGAAGCATGAAAATCACTTTAAACATGCTAATTTTAGCTCTAACACTGATGATCCACCTACAAATGTGAACTGACGTTCAAAAATAAAACATTTGAAAACGGACCATTTTCCACATTTCTGAAGCATGACGTAATGGGGGGGTGTTATCTCTTTTGTCGAAAATCAGCCGTTTTTGTTCGAACATTAAATGCCTCCAAATGGTATTTATTTCACTTCCCGAGCCCCTGGAAGCATGAAAATCACTTTAAACATGCTAATTTTAGCTCTAACACTGATGATCCACCTACAAATGTGAACTGACGTTCAAAAATAAAACATTTGAAAACGGACCATTTTCCACATTTCTGAAGCATGACGTAATGGGGGGTGTTATCTCTTTTGTCGAAAATCAGCCGTTTTTGCTCGAACATTAAATGCCTCCAAATGGTATTTAATTAACTTCCCGAGCCCCTGGAAGCATGAAAATCACTTTAAACATGCTAATTTTAGCTCTAACACTGATGATCCACCTACAAATGTGAACTGACGTTCAAAAATAAAACATTTGAAAACGGACCATTTTCCACATTTCTGAAGCATGACGTAATGGGGGGGTGTTATCTCTTTTGTCGAAAATCAGCCGTTTTTGCTCGAACATTAAATGCCTCCAAATGGTATTTATTTCACTTCCCGAGCCCCTGGAAGCATGAAAATCACTTTAAACATGCTAATTTTAGCTCTAACACTGATGATCCACCTACAAATGTGAACTGACGTTCAAAAATAAAACATTTGAAAACGGACCATTTTCCACATTTCTGAAGCATGACGTAATGGGGGGGTGTTATCTCTTTTGTCGAAAATCAGCCGTTTTTGCTCGAACATTAAATGCCTCCAAATGGTATTTAATTAACTTCCCGGGGTGAAGAAACCCTTTTTGAGAACTCAGAGTGAGTAAATTGGCCATTTTCATGCACTTTTAACCATTCCATAAATCTTGTGTTTTGGGCCCCTGGAAGCATGAAAATCACTTTAAACATGCTAATTTTAGCTCTAACACTGATGATCCACCTACAAATGTGAACTGACGTTCAAAAATAAAACATTTGAAAACGGACCATTTTCCACATTTCTGAAGCATGACGTAATGGGGGGGTGTTATCTCTTTTGTGGAAAATCAGCCGTTTTTGCTCTAACATTAAATGCCTCCAAATGGTATTTAATTAACTTCCCGGGGTGAAGAAACCCTTTTTGAGAACTCAGAGTGAGTAAATTGGCCATTTTCATGCACTTTTAACCATTCCATAAATCTTTTGTTTTGGGCCCCAAGAAGCATGAAAATCACTTTAAACATGCTAATTTTAGCTCTAACACTGATGATCCACCTACAAATGTGAACTGACGTTCAAAAATAAAACATTTGAAAACGGACCATTTTCCACATTTCTGAAGCATGACGTGTTATCTCTTTTGTCGAAAATCAGCCGTTTTTGCTCGAACATTAAATGCCTCCAAATGGTATTTAATTAACTTCCCGAGCCCCTGGAAGCATGAAATTCACTTTAAACATGCTAATTTTAGCTCTAACACTGATGATCCACCTACAAATGTGAACTTACGTTCAAAAATAAAACATTTGAAAACGGACCATTTTCCACATTTCTGAAGCATGACGTAATGGGGGGGTGTTATCTCTTTTGTCGAAAATCAGCCGTTTTTGCTCTAACATTAAATGCCTCCAAATGGTATTTAATTAACTTCCCGGGGTGAAGAAACCCTTTTTGAGAACTCAGAGTGAGTAAATTGGCCATTTTCATGCACTTTTAACCATTCCATAAATCTTGTGTTTTGGGCCCCTGGAAGCATGAAAATCACTTTAAACATGCTAATTTTAGCTCTAACACTGATGATCCACCTACAAATGTGAACTGACGTTGAAAAATAAAACATTTGAAAACGGACCATTTTCCACATTTCTGAAGCATGACGTAATGGGGGGGTGTTATCTCTTTTGTCGAAAATCAGCCGTTTTTGCTCGAACATTAAATGCCTCCAAATGGTATTTATTTCACTTCCCGAGCCCCTGGAAGCATGAAAATCACTTTAAACATGCTAATTTTAGCTCTAACACTGATGATCCACCTACAAATGTGAACTGACGTTCAAAAATAAAACATTTGAAAACGGACCATTTTCCACATTTCTGAAGCATGACGTAATGGGGGGGTGTTATCTCTTTTGTCGAAAATCAGCCGTTTTTGCTCGAACATTAAATGCCTCCAAATGGTATTTAATTAACTTCCCGAGCCCCTGGAAGCATGAAAATCACTTTAAACATGCTAATTTTAGCTCTAACACTGATGATCCACCTACAAATGTGAACTGACGTTCAAAAATGAAACATTTGAAAACGGACCATTTTCCACATTTCTGAAGCATGACGTAATGGGGGGGTGTTATCTCTTTTGTCGAAAATCAGCCGTTTTTGCTCTAACATTAAATGCCTCCAAATGGTATTTAATTAACTTCCCGGGGTGAAGAACCCCTTTTTGAGAACTCAGAGTGAGTAAATTGGCCATTTTCATGCACTTTTAACCATTCCATAAATCTTGTGTTTTGGGCCCCTGGAAGCATGAAAATCACTTTAAACATGCTAATTTTAGCTCTAACACTGATGATCCACCTACAAATGTGAACTGACGTTCAAAAATAAAACATTTGAAAACGGACCATTTTCCACATTTCTGAAGCATGACGTAATGGGGGGGTGTTATCTCTTTTGTCGAAAATCAGCCGTTTTTGCTCGAACATTAAATGCCTCCAAATGGTATTTAATTAACTTCCCGAGCCCCTGGAAGCATGAAAATCACTTTAAACATGCTAATTTTAGCTCTAACACTGATGATCCACCTACAAATGTGAACTGACGTTCAAAAATAAAACATTTGAAAACGGACCATTTTCCACATTTCTGAAGCATGACGTAATGGGGGGGTGTTATCTCTTTTGTCGAAAATCAGCCGTTTTTGCTCGAACATTAAATGCCTCCAAATGGTATTTAATTAACTTCCCGGGGTGAAGAAACCCTTTTTGAGAACTCAGAGTGAGTAAATTGGCCATTTTCATGCACTTTTAACCATTCCATAAATCTTGTGTTTTGGGCCCCTGGAAGCATGAAAATCACTTTAAACATGCTAATTTTAGCTCTAACACTGATGATCCACCTACAAATGTGAACTGACGTTCAAAAATAAAACATTTGAAAACGGACCATTTTCCACATTTCTGAAGCATGACGTAATGGGGGGGTGTTATCTCTTTTGTCGAAAATCAGCCGTTTTTGCTCGAACATTAAATGCCTCCAAATGGTATTTATTTCACTTCCCGAGCCCCTGGAAGCATGAAAATCACTTTAAACATGCTAATTTTAGCTCTAACACTGATGATCCACCTACAAATGTGAACTGACGTTCAAAAATAAAACATTTGAAAACGGACCATTTTCCACATTTCTGAAGCATGACGTAATGGGGGGGTGTTATCTCTTTTGTCGAAAATCAGCCGTTTTTGCTCGAACATTAAATGCCTCCAAATGGTATTTATTTCACTTCCTGAGCCCCTGGAAGCATGAAAATCACTTTAAACATGCTAATTTTAGCTCTAACACTGATGATCCACCTACAAATGTGAACTGACGCTCAAAAATAGCTCTAACATTAAATGCCTCCAAATGGTATTTAATTAACTTCCCGGGGTGAAGAAACCCTTTTTGAGAACTCAGAGTGAGTAAATTGGCCATTTTCATGCACTTTTAACCATTCCATAAATCTTGTGTTTTGGGCCCCTGGAAGCATGAAAATCACTTTAAACATGCTAATTTTAGCTCTAACACTGATGATCCACCTACAAATGTGAACTGACGTTCAAAAATAAAACATTTGAAAACGGACCATTTTCCACATTTCTGAAGCATGACGTAATGGGGGGGTGTTATCTCTTTTGTCGAAAATCAGCCGTTTTTGCTCTAACATTAAATGCCTCCAAATGGTATTTAATTAACTTCCCGGGGTGAAGAAACCCTTTTTGAGAACTCAGAGTGAGTAAATTGGCCATTTTCATGCACTTTTAACCATTCCATAAATCTTGAGTTTTGGGCCCCTGGAAGCATGAAAATCACTTTAAACATGCTAATTTTAGCTCTAACACTGATGATCCACCTACAAATGTGAACTGACGTTCAAAAATAAAACATTTGAAAACGGACCATTTTCCACATTTCTGAAGCATGACGTAATGGGGGGGTGTTATCTCTTTTGTCGAAAATCAGCCGTTTTTGCTCGAACATTAAATGCCTCCAAATGGTATTTAATTAACTTCCCGGGGTGAAGAAACCCTTTTCGAGAACTCAGAGTGAGTAAATTGGCCATTTTCATGCACTTTTAACCATTCCATAAATCTTGTGTTTTGGGCCCCTGGAAGCATGAAAATCACTTTAAACATGCTAATTTTAGCTCTAACACTGATGATCCACCTACAAATGTGAACTGACGTTCAAAAATAAAACATTTGAAAACGGACCATTTTCCACATTTCTGAAGCATGACGTAATGGGGGGTGTTATCTCTTTTGTCGAAAATCAGCCGTTTTTGCTCGAACATTAAATGCCTCCAAATGGTATTTATTTCACTTCCCGAGCCCCTGGAAGCATGAAAATCACTTTAAACATGCTAATTTTAGCTCTAACACTGATGATCCACCTACAAATGTGAACTGACGTTCAAAAATAAAACATTTGAAAACGGACCATTTTCCACATTTCTGAAGCATGACGTAATGGGGGGGTGTTATCTCTTTTGTCGAAAATCAGCCGTTTTTGCTCGAACATTAAATGCCTCCAAATGGTATTTAATTAACTTCCCGAGCCCCTGGAAGCATGAAAATCACTTTAAACATGCTAATTTTAGCTCTAACACTGATGATCCACCTACAAATGTGAACTGACGTTCAAAAATAAAACATTTGAAAACGGACCATTTTCCACATTTCTGAAGCATGACGTAATGGGGGGGTGTTATCTCTTTTTTTGAAAATCAGCCGTTTTTGCTCGAACATTAAATGCCTCCAAATGGTATTTAATTAACTTCCCGAGCCCCTGGAAGCATGAAAATCACTTTAAACATGCTAATTTTAGCTCTAACACTGATGATCCACCTACAAATGTGAACTGACGTTCAAAAATAAAACATTTGAAAACGGACCATTTTCCACATTTCTGAAGCATGACGTAATGGGGGGGTGTTATCTCTTTTGTCGAAAATCAGCCGTTTTTGCTCGAACATTAAATGCCTCCAAATGGTATTTATTTCACTTCCCGAGCCCCTGGAAGCATGAAAATCACTTTAAACATGCTAATTTTAGCTCTAACACTGATGATCCACCTACAAATGTGAACTGACGTTCAAAAATAAAACATTTGAAAACGGACCATTTTCCACATTTCTGAAGCATGACGTAATGGGGGGGTGTTATCTCTTTTGTCGAAAATCAGCCGTTTTTGCTCGAACATTAAATGCCTCCAAATGGTATTTAATTAACTTCCCGAGCCCCTGGAAGCATGAAAATCACTTTAAACATGCTAATTTTAGCTCTAACACTGATGATCCACCTACAAATGTGAACTGACGTTCAAAAATAAAACATTTGAAAACGGACCATTTTCCACATTTCTGAAGCATGACGTAATGGGGGGGTGTTATCTCTTTTGTCGAAAATCAGCCGTTTTTGCTCGAACATTAAATGCCTCCAAATGGTATTTAATTAACTTCCCGGGGTGAAGAAACCCATTTTGAGAACTCAGAGTGAGTAAATTGGCCATTTTCATGCACTTTTAACCATTCCATAAATATTGTGTTTTGGGCCCCTGGAAGCATGAAAATCACTTTAAACATGCTAATTTTAGCTCTAACACTGATGATCCACCTACAAATGTGAACTGACGTTCAAAAATAAAACATTTGAAAACGGACCATTTTCCACATTTCTGAAGCATGACGTAATGGGGGGTGTTATCTCTTTTGTCGAAAATCAGCCGTTTTTGCTCGAACATTAAATGCCTCCAAATGGTATTCAATTAACTTCCCGGGGTGAAGAAACCCTTTTTGAGAACTCAGAGTGAGTAAATTGGCCATTTTCATGCACTTTTAACCATTCCATAAATCTTGTGTTTTGGGCCCCTGGAAGCATGAAAATCACTTTAAACATGCTAATTTTAGCTCTAACACTGATGATCCACCTACAAATGTGAACTGACGTTCAAAAATAAAACATTTGAAAACGGACCATTTTCCACATTTCTGAAGCATGACGTAATGGGGGGGTGTTATCTCTTTTGTCGAAAATCAGCCGTTTTTGCTCGAACATTAAATGCCTCCAAATGGTATTTATTTCACTTCCCGAGCCCCTGGAAGCATGAAAATCACTTTAAACATGCTAATTTTAGCTCTAACACTGATGATCCACCTACAAATGTGAACTGACGTTCAAAAATAAAACATTTGAAAACGGACCATTTTCCACATTTCTGAAGCATGACGTAATGGGGGGGTGTTATCTCTTTTGTCGAAAATCAGCCGTTTTTGCTCGAACATTAAATGCCTCCAAATGGAATTTATTTCACTTCCCGAGCCCCTGGAAGCATGAAAATCACTTTAAACATGCTAATTTTAGCTCTAACACTGATGATCCACCTACAAATGTGAACTGACGTCCAAAAATAAAACATTTGAAAACAGACCATTTTCCACATTTCTGAAGCATGACGTAATGGGGGGGTGTTATCTCTTTTGTCGAAAATCAGCCGTTTTTGCTCGAACATTAAATGCCTCCAAATGGTATTTATTTCACTTCCCGAGCCCCTGGAAGCATGAAAATCACTTTAAACATGCTAATTTTAGCTCTAACACTGATGATCCACCTACAAATGTGAACTGACATTCAAAAATAAAACATTTGAAAACGGACCATTTTCCACATTTCTGAAGCATGACGTAATGGGGGGGTGTTATCTCTTTTGTCGAAAATCAGCCGTTTTTGCTCGAACATTAAATGCCTCCAAATGGTATTTATTTCACTTCCCGAGCCCCTGGAAGCATGAAAATCACTTTAAACATGCTAATTTTAGCTCTAACACTGATGATCCACCTACAAATGTGAACTGACGTTCAAAAATAAAACATTTGAAAACGGACCATTTTCCAAATTTCTGAAGCATGACGTAATGGGGGGTGTTATCTCTTTTGTCGAAAATCAGCCGTTTTTGCTCGAACATTAAATGCCTCCAAATGGTATTTATTTCACTTCCCGAGCCCCTGGAAGCATGAAAATCACTTTAAACATGCTAATTTTAGCTCTTACACTGATGATCCACCTACAAATGTGAACTGACGTTCAAAAATAAAACATTTGAAAACAGACCATTTTCCACATTTCTGAAGCATGAATTAATGGGGGGGGTGTTATCTCTTTTGTCGAAAATCAGCCGTTTTTGCTCGAACATTAAATGCCTCCAAATGGTATTTATTTCACTTCCCGAGCCCCTGGAAGCATGAAAATCACTTTAAACATGCTAATTTTAGCTCTAACAATGATGATCCACCTACAAATGTGAACTGACGTTCAAAAATAAAACATTTGAAAACGGACCATTTTCCACATTTCTGAAGCATGACGTAATGGGGGGGTGTTATCTCCTTTGTCGAAAATCAGCCGTTTTTGCTCGAACATTAAATGCCTCCAAATGGTATTCATTTCACTTCCCGAGCCCCTGGAAGCATGAAAATCACTTTAAACATGCTAATTTTAGCTCTAACACTGATGATCCACCTACAAATGTGAACTGACGTTCAAAAATAAAACATTTGAAAACGGACCATTTTCCACATTTCTGAAGCATGACGTAATGGGGGGTGTTATCTCTTTTGTCGAAAATCAGCCATTTTTGCTCGAACATTAAATGCCTCCAAATGGTATTTAATTAACTTCCCGAGCCCCTGGAAGCATGAAAATCACTTTAAACATGCTAATTTTAGCTCTAACACTGATGATCCACCTACAAATGTGAACTGACGTTAAAAAAAAAAACATTTGAAAACGGACCATTTTCCACATTTCTGAAGCATGACGTAATGGGGGGGTGTTATCTCTTTTGTCGAAAATCAGCCGTTTTTGCTCGAACATTAAATGCCTCCAAATGGTATTTAATTAACTTCCCGGGGTGAAGAAACCCTTTTTGAGAGCTCAGAGTGAGTAAATTGGCCATTTTCATGCACTTTTAACCATTCCATAAATCTTTTGTTTTGGGCCCCTGGAAGCATGAAAATCACTTTAAACATGCTAATTTTAGCTCTAACACTGATGATCCACCTACAAATGTGAACTGACGTTCAAAAATAAAACATTTGAAAACGGACCATTTTCCACATTTCTGAAGCATGACGTAATGGGGGGGTGTTATCTCTTTTGTCGAAAATCAGCCGTTTTTGCTCGAACATTAAATGCCTCCAAATGGTATTTAATTAACTTCCCGGGGTGAAGAAACCCTTTTTGAGAACTCAGAGTGAGTAAATTGGCCATTTTCATGCACTTTTAACCATTCCATAAATCTTGTGTTTTGGGCCCCTGGAAGCATGAAAATCACTTTAAACATGCTAATTTTAGCTCTCACACTGATGATCCACCTACAAATGTGAACTGACGTTCAAAAATAAAACATTTGAAAACGGACCATTTTCCACATTTCTGAAGCATGACGTAATGGGGGGGTGTTATCTCTTTTGTCGAAAATCAGCCGTTTTTGCTCGAACATTAAATGCCTCCAAATGGTATTTAATTAACTTCCCGAGCCCCTGGAAGCATGAAAATCACTTTAAACATGCTAATTTTAGCTCTAACACTGATGATCCACCTACAAATGTGAACTGACGTTCAAAAATAAAACATTTGAAGACGGACCATTTTCCACATTTCTGAAGCATGACGTAATGGGGGGGTGTTATCTCTTTTGTCGAAAATCAGCCGTTTTTGCTGGAACATTAAATGCCTCCAAATGGTATTTATTTCACTTCCCGAGCCCCTGGAAGCATGAAAATCACTTTAAACATGCTAATTTTAGCTCTAACACTGATGATCCACCTACAAATGTGAACCGACGTTCAAAAATAAAACATTTGAAAACGGACCATTTTCCACATTTCTGAAGCATGACGTAATGGGGGGGTGTTATCTCTTTTGTCGAAAATCAGCCGTTTTTGCTCGAACATTAAATGCCTCCAAATGGTATTTAATTAACTTCCCGGGGTGAAGAAACCCTTTTTGAGAACTCAGAGTGAGTAAATTGGCCATTTTCATGCACTTTTAACCATTCCATAAATCTTGTGTTTTGGGCCCCTGGAAGCATGAAAATCACTTTAAACATGCTAATTTTAGCTCTAACACTGATGATCCACCTACAAATGTGAACTGACGTTCAAAAATAAAACATTTGAAAACGGACCATTTTCCACATTTCTGAAGCATGACGTAATGGGGGGGTGTTATCTCTTTTGTCGAAAATCAGCCGTTTTTGCTCGAACATTAAATGCCTCCAAATGGTATTTATTTCACTTCCCGAGCCCCTGGAAGCATGAAAATCACTTTAAACATGCTAATTTTAGCTCTAACACTGATGATCCACCTACAAATGTGAACTGACGTTCAAAAATAAAACATTTGAAAACGGACCATTTTCCACATTTCTGAAGCATGACGTAATGGGGGGGTGTTATCTCTTTTGTCGAAAATCAGCCGTTTTTGCTGGAACATTAAATGCCTTCAAATGGTATTTAATTAACTTCCCGGGGTGAAGAAACCCTTTTTGAGAACTCAGAGTGAGTAAATTGGCCATTTTCATGCACTTTTAACCATTCCATAAATCTTGTGTTTTGGGCCCCTGGAAGCATGAAAATCACTTTAAACATGCTAATTTTAGCTCTAACACTGATGATCCACCTACAAATGTGAACTGACGTTCAAAAATAAAACATTTGAAAACGGACCATTTTCCACATTTCTGAAGCATGACGTAATGGGGGGGTGTTATCTCTTTTGTCGAAAATCAGCCGTTTTTGCTCGAACATTAAATGCCTCCAAATGGTATTTAATTAACTTCCCGAGCCCCTGGAAGCATGAAAATCACTTTAAACATGCTAATTTTAGCTCTAACACTGATGATCCACCTACAAATGTGAACTGACGTTCAAAAATAAAACATTTGAAAACGGATCATTTTCCACATTCCTGAAGCATGACGTAATGGGGGGGTGTTATCTCTTTTGTCGAAAATCAGCCGTTTTGCTCGAACATTAAATGCCTCCAAATGGTATTTATTTCACTTCCTGAGACCCTGGAAGCATGAAAATCACTTTAAACATGCTAATTTTAGCTCTAACACTGATGATCCACCTACAAATGTGAACTGACGTTCAAAAATAAAACATTTGAAAACGGACCATTTTCCACATTTCTGAAGCATGACGTAATGGGGGGGTGTTATCTCTTTTGTCGAAAATCAGCCGTTTTTGCTCGAACATTAAATGCCTCCAAATGGTATTTATTTCACTTCCCGAGCCCCTGGAAGCATGAAAATCACTTTAAACATGCTAATTTTAGCTCTAACACTGATGATTCACCTACAAATGTGAACTGACGTTCAAAAATAAAACATTTGAAAACGGACCATTTTCCACATTTCTGAAGCATGACGTAATGGGGGGGTGTTATCTCTTTTGTCGAAAATCAGCCGTTTTTGCTCGAACATTAAATGCCTCCAAATGGTATTTAATTAACTTCCCGGGGTGAAGAAACCCATTTTGAGAACTCAGAGTGAGTAAATTGGCCATTTTCATGCTCTTTTAACCATTCCATAAATATTGTGTTTTGGGCCCCTGGAAGCATGAAAATCACTTTAAACATGCTAATTTTAGCTCTAACACTGATGATCCACCTACAAATGTGAACTGACGTTCAAAAATAAAACATTTGAAAACGGACCATTTTCCACATTTCTGAAGCATGACGTAATGGGGGGGTGTTATCTCTTTTGTCGAAAATCAGCCGTTTTTGCTCGAACATTAAATGCCTCCAAATGGTATTCAATTAACTTCCCGGGGTGAAGAAACCCTTTTTGAGAACTCAGAGTGAGTAAATTGGCCATTTTCATGCACTTTTAACCATTCCATAAATCTTGTGTTTTGGGCCCCTGGAAGCATGAAAATCACTTTAAACATGCTAATTTTAGCTCTAACACTGATGATCCACCTACAAATGTGAACTGACGTTCAAAAATAAAACATTTGAAAACGGACCATTTTCCACATTTCTGAAGCATGACGTAATGGGGGGGTGTTATCTCTTTTGTCGAAAATCAGCCGTTTTTGCTCGAACATTAAATGCCTCCAAATGGTATTTATTTCACTTCCCGAGCCCCTGGAAGCATGAAAATCACTTTAAACATGCTAATTTTAGCTCTAACACTGATGATCCACCTACAAATGTGAACTGACGTTCAAAAATAAAACATTTGAAAACGGACCATTTTCCACATTTCTGAAGCATGACGTAATGGGGGGGTGTTATCTCTTTTGTCGAAAATCAGCCGTTTTTGCTCGAACATTAAATGCCTCCAAATGGTATTTATTTCACTTCCCGAGCCCCTGGAAGCATGAAAATCACTTTAAACATGCTAATTTTAGCTCTAACACTGATGATCCACCTACAAATGTGAACTGACATTCAAAAATAAAACATTTGAAAACGGACCATTTTCCACATTTCTGAAGCATGACGTAATGGGGGGGTGTTATCTCTTTTGTCGAAAATCAGCCGTTTTTGCTCGAACATTAAATGCCTCCAAATGGTATTTATTTCACTTCCCGAGCCCCTGGAAGCATGAAAATCACTTTAAACATGCTAATTTTAGCTCTAACACTGATGATCCACCTACAAATGTGAACTGACGTTCAAAAATAAAACATTTGAAAACGGACCATTTTCCAAATTTCTGAAGCATGACGTAATGGGGGGGTGTTATCTCTTTTGTCGAAAATCAGCCGTTTTTGCTCGAACATTAAATGCCTCCAAATGGTATTTATTTCACTTCCCGAGCCCCTGGAAGCATGAAAATCACTTTAAACATGCTAATTTTAGCTCTTACACTGATGATCCACCTACAAATGTGAACTGACGTTCAAAAATAAAACATTTGAAAACGGACCATTTTCCACATTTCTGAAGCATGAATTAATGGGGGGGGTGTTATCTCTTTTGTCGAAAATCAGCCGTTTTTGCTCGAACATTAAATGCCTCCAAATGGTATTTATTTCACTTCCCGAGCCCCTGGAAGCATGAAAATCACTTTAAACATGCTAATTTTAGCTCTAACAATGATGATCCACCTACAAATGTGAACTGACGTTCAAAAATAAAACATTTGAAAACGGACCATTTTCCACATTTCTGAAGCATGACGTAATGGGGGGGTGTTATCTCCTTTGTCGAAAATCAGCCGTTTTTGCTCGAACATTAAATGCCTCCAAATGGTATTCATTTCACTTCCCGAGCCCCTGGAAGCATGAAAATCACTTTAAACATGCTAATTTTAGCTCTAACACTGATGATCCACCTACAAATGTGAACTGACGTTCAAAAATAAAACATTTGAAAACGGACCATTTTCCACATTTCTGAAGCATGACGTAATGGGGGGTGTTATCTCTTTTGTCGAAAATCAGCCATTTTTGCTCGAACATTAAATGCCTCCAAATGGTATTTAATTAACTTCCCGAGCCCCTGGAAGCATGAAAATCACTTTAAACATGCTAATTTTAGCTCTAACACTGATGATCCACCTACAAATGTGAACTGACGTTCAAAAATAAAACATTTGAAAACGGACCATTTTCCACATTTCTGAAGCATGACGTAATGGGGGGGTGTTATCTCTTTTGTCGAAAATCAGCCGTTTTTGCTCGAACATTAAATGCCTCCAAATGGTATTTAATTAACTTCCCGGGGTGAAGAAACCCTTTTTGAGAGTTCAGAGTGAGTAAATTGGCCATTTTCATGCACTTTTAACCATTCCATAAATCTTTTGTTTTGGGCCCCTGGAAGCATGAAAATCACTTTAAACATGCTAATTTTAGCTCTAACACTGATGATCCACCTACAAATGTGAACTGACGTTCAAAAATAAAACATTTGAAAACGGACCATTTTCCACATTTCTGAAGCATGACGTAATGGGGGGGTGTTATCTCTTTTGTCGAAAATCAGCCGTTTTTGCTCGAACATTAAATGCCTCCAAATGGTATTTAATTAACTTCCCGGGGTGAAGAAACCCTTTTTGAGAACTCAGAGTGAGTAAATTGGCCATTTTCATGCACTTTTAACCATTCCATAAATCTTGTGTTTTGGGCCCCTGGAAGCATGAAAATCACTTTAAACATGCTAATTTTAGCTCTCACACTGATGATCCACCTACAAATGTGAACTGACGTTCAAAAATAAAACATTCGAAAACGGACCATTTTCCACATTTCTGAAGCATGACGTAATGGGGGGGTGTTATCTCTTTTGTCGAAAATCAGCCGTTTTTGCTCGAACATTAAATGCCTCCAAATGGTATTTAATTAACTTCCCGAGCCCCTGGAAGCATGAAAATCACTTTAAACATGCTAATTTTAGCTCTAACACTGATGATCCACCTAGAAATGTGAACTGACGTTCAAAAATAAAACATTTGAAAACGGACCATTTTCCACATTTCTGAAGCATGACGTAATGGGGGGGTGTTATCTCTTTTGTCGAAAATCAGCAGTTTTTGCTCGAACATTAAATGCCTCCAAATGGTATTTATTTCACTTCCCGAGCCCCTGGAAGCATGAAAATCACTTTAAACATGCTAATTTTAGCTATAACACTGATGATCCACCTACAAATGTGAACTGACGTTCAAAAATAAAACATTTGAAAACGGACCATTTTCCACATTTCTGAAGCATGACGTAATGGGGGGGTGTTATCTCTTTTGTCGAAAATCAGCCGTTTTTGCTCGAACATTAAATGCCTCCAAATGGTATTTATTTCACTTCCCGAGCCCCTGGAAGCATGAAAATCACTTTAAACATGCTAATTTTAGCTCTAACACTGATGATCCACCTACAAATGTGAACTGACGTTCAAAAATAAAACATTTGAAAACGGACCATTTTCCACATTTCTGAAGCATGACGTAATGGGGGGTGTTATCTCTTTTGTCGAAAATCAGCCGTTTTTGCTCGAACATTAAATGCCTCCAAATGGTATTTATTTCACTTCCCGAGCCCCTGGAAGCATGAAAATCACTTTAAACATGCTAATTTTAGCTCTAACACTGATGATCCACCTACAAATGTGAACTGACGTTCAAAAATAAAACATTTGAAAACGGACCATTTTCCACATTTCTGAAGCATGACGTAATGGGGGGGTGTTATCTCTTTTGTTGAAAATCAGCCGTTTTTGCTCGAACATTAAATGCCTCCAAATGGTATTTATTTCACTTCCGAGCCCCTGGAAGCATGAAAATCACTTTAAACATGCTAATTTTAGCTCTAACACTGATGATCCACCTACAAATGTGAACTGACATTCAAAAATAAAACATTTGAAAAAGGACCATTTTCCACATTTCTGAAGCATGACGTAATGGGGGGGTGTTATCTCTTTTGTCGAAAATCAGCCGTTTTTGCTCGAACATTAAATGCCTCCAAATGGTATTTATTTCACTTCCCGAGCCCCTGGAAGCATGAAAATCACTTTAAACATGCTAATTTTAGCTCTAACACTGATGATCCACCTACAAATGTGAACTGACGTTCAAAAATAAAACATTTGAAAACGGACCATTTTCCACATTTCTGAAGCATGACGTAATGGGGGGGTGTTATCTCTTTTGTCGAAAATCAGCCGTTTTTGCTCGAACATTAAATGCCTACAAATGGTATTTAATTAACTTCCCGAGCCCCTGGAAGCATGAAAATAACTTTAAACATGCTAATTTTAGCTCTAACACTGATGATCCGCCTACAAATGTGAACTGACGTTCAAAAATAAAACATTTGAAAACGGACCATTTTCCACATTTCTGAAGCATGACGTAATGGGGGGGTGTTATCTCTTTTGTCGAAAATCAGCCGTTTTTGCTCGAACATTAAATGCCTCCAAATGGTATTTAATTAACTTCCCGGGGTGAAGAAACCCTTTTTGAGAACTCAGAGTGAGTAAATTGGCCATTTTCATGCACTTTTAACCATTCCATAAATCTTTTGTTTTGGGCCCCTGGAAGCATGAAAATCACTTTAAACATGCTAATTTTAGCTCTAACACTGATGATCCACCTACAAATGTGAACTGACGTTCAAAAATAAAACATTTGAAAACGGACCATTTTCCACATTTCTGAAGCATGACGTAATGGGGGGGTGTTATCTCTTTTGTCGAAAATCAGCCGTTTTTGCTCGAACATTAAATGCCTCCAAATGGTATTTAATTAACTTCCCGAGCCCCTGGAAGCATGAAAATCACTTTAAACATGCTAATTTTAGCTCTAACACTGATGATCCACCTACAAATGTGAACTGACGTTCAAAAATAAAACATTTGAAAACGGATCATTTTCCACATTTCTGAAGCATGACGTAATGGGGGGGTGTTATCTCTTTTGTCGAAAATCAGCCGTTTTTGCTCGAACATTAAATGCCTCCAAATGGTATTTAATTAACTTCCCGGGGTGAAGAAACCCTTTTTGAGAACTCAGAGTGAGTAAATTGGCCATTTTCATGCACTTTTAACCATTCCTTAAATCTTGTGTTTTGGGCCCCTGGAAGCATGAAAATCACTTTAAACATGCTAATTTTAGCTCTAACACTGATGATCCACCTACAAATGTGAACTGACGTTCAAAAATAAAACATTTGAAAACGGACCATTTTCCACATTTCTGAAGCATGACGTAATGGGGGGTGTTATCTCTTTTGTCGAAAATCAGCCGTTTTTGCTCGAACATTAAATGCCTCCAAATGGTATTTATTTTACTTCCCGAGCCCCTGGAAGCATGAAAATCACTTTAAACATGCTAATTTTAGCTCTAACACTGATGATCCACCTACAAATGTGAACTGACGTTCAAAAATAAAACATTTGAAAACGGACCATTTTCCACATTTCTGAAGCATGACGTAATGGGGGGGTGTTATCTCTTTTGTCGAAAATCAGCAGTTTTTGCTCGAACATTAAATGCCTCCAAATGGTATTTATTTCACTTCCTGAGCCCCTGGAAGCATGAAAATCACTTTAAACATGCTAATTTTAGCTCTAACACTGATGATCCACCTACAAATGTGAACTGACGTTCAAAAATAAAACATTTGAAAACGGACCATTTTCCACATTTCTGAAGCATGACGTAATGGGGGGGTGTTATCTCTTTTGTCGAAAATCAGCCGTTTTTGCTCGAACATTAAATGCCTCCAAATGGTATTTATTTCACTTCCCGAGCCCCTGGAAGCATGAAAATCACTTTAAACATGCTAATTTTAGCTCTAACACTGATGATCCACCTACAAATGTGAACTGACGTTCAAAAATAAAACATTTGAAAACGGACCATTTTCCACATTTCTGAAGCATGACGTAATGGGGGGTGTTATCTCTTTTGTCGAAAATCAGCCGTTTTTGCTCGAACATTAAATGCCTCCAAATGGTATTTATTTCACTTCCAGAGCCCCTGGAAGCATGAAAATCACTTTAAACATGCTAATTTGAGCTCTAACACTGATGATCCACCTACAAATGTGAACTGACGTTCAAAAATAAAACATTTGAAAACGGACCATTTTCCACATTTCTGAAGCATGACGTAATGGGGGGGTGTTATCTCTTTTGTCGAAAATCAGCCGTTTTTGCTCGAACATTAAATGCCTCCAAATGGTATTTAATTAACTTCCCGGGGTGAAGAAACCCTTTTTGAGAACTCAGAGTGAGTAAATTGGCCATTTTCATGCACTTTTAACCATTCCATAAATCTTGTGTTTTGGGCCCCTGGAAGCATGAAAATCACTTTAAACATGCTAATTTTAGCTCTAACACTGATGATCCACCTACAAATGTGAACTGACGTTCAAAAATAAAACATTTGAAAACGGACCATTTTCCACATTTCTGAAGCATGACGTAATGGGGGGGTGTTATCTCTTTGTCGAAAATCAGCCGTTTTTGCTCGAACATTAAATGCCTCCAAATGGTATTTAATTAACTTCCCGGGGTGAAGAAACCCTTTTTGAGAACTCAGAGTGAGTAAATTGGCCATTTTCATACACTTTTAACCATTCCATAAATCTTGTGTTTAGGGCCCCTGGAAGCATGAAAATCACTTTAAACATGCTAATTTTAGCTCTAACACTGATGATCCACCTACAAATGTGAACTGACGTTCAAAAATAAAACATTTGAAAACGGACCATTTTCCACATTTCTGAAGCATGACGTAATGGGGGGGTGTTATCTCTTTTGTCCAAAATCAGCCGTTTTTGCTCGAACATTAAATGACTCCAAATGGTATTTATTTCACTTCCCGAGCCCCTGGAAGCATGAAAATCACTTTAAACATGCTAATTTTAGCTCTAACACTGATGATCCACCTACAAATGTGAACTGACGTTCAAAAATAAAACATTTGAAAACGGACCATTTTCCACATTTCTGAAGCATGACGTAATGGGGGGGTGTTATCTCTTTTGTCGAAAATCAGCCGTTTTTGCTCGAACATTAAATGCCTCCAAATGGTATTTATTTCACTTCCCGAGCCCTTGGAAGCATGAAAATCACTTTAAACATGCTAATTTTAGCTCTAACACTGATGATCCACCTACAAATGTGAACTGACGTTCAAAAATAAAACATTTGAAAACGGACCATTTTCCACATTTCTGAAGCATGACGTAATGGGGGGGTGTTATCTCTTTTGTCGAAAATCAGCCGTTTTTGCTCGAACATTAAATGCCTCCAAATGGTATTTATTTCACTTCCCGAGCCCCTGTAAGCATGAAAATCACTTTAAACATGCTAATTTTAGCTCTAACACTGATGATCCACCTACAAATGTGAACTGACGTTCAAAAATAAAACATTTGAAAACGGACCATTTTCCACATTTCTGAAGCATGACGTAATGGGGGGGTGTTATCTCTTTTGTCGAAAATCAGCCGTTTGTGCTCGAACATTAAATGCCTCCAAATGGTATTTAATTAACTTCCCGGGGTGAAGAAACCCTTTTTGAGA
>NW_028255338.1:0-42667 GCF_964263255.1 Lissotriton vulgaris
ACTGTTTGAGTAAAATGACCAGCTAACTATAACTATGGTTTTTTCAGTGAATATATATATATATATATATATATATATATATATATATATATATATATATATATATATATATATATATATATATATATATATATATATATATATATATTCACTGAAAAAACCATAGGTTATAGACCATATATAGTTAGGAATTTGCATTTACAAAACCTTGAAAATTCACTGAAAAAACATAGGTTAGAGACCATATATAGTTAGCTGGACATTTTATTGACATAAAACCAATGAAATTCCATATATAGTTAGTTGCACTAACTATATATCGCGCACCCGCAATCCACTGCTGATGATGTCACATATTACATCATTCATGACATGGTCAGTGACATCACTGATGACATCACTGATGACATCTCAAATGACATCACTGATGACATCACTGATGACATCACTGATGACATCTCAAATGACATCATCTAGTGTCTGTGTGTTTTTGTAAAGTTTAAATATGTTTTACATATTGAAGAATGAGTGGATGTATGGAAGACTGAGTGTGTGTGTGGCTGGCTGGGAGGTGTGTGACTCTGTGCACATCAATGTGTACTTGTATCAGTGATTGTATAAGAGAGTAAGTATGTGTTAGTATATGTGTGAAAAGTATGGTGTTCTGTGTTTAACTGTATAGATGAGGAAATCGAAGTGTGATTGATTCTTCACAGGACTGACTAGGTGTATGAGTGCATATGATAGTGTTGTAATAATCAGTGACTGTATGTATGAGTGATTGTATGGGTGAATGAGTGAATGTGTGTGTAGACGTAGGAATCAGTGAGTGCGTATGTAGTAACTGGTATTGGTGTGTCATGATGTCATCAGTGATGTCATTTGAGATGTCATCAGTGATGTCATTTGAGATGTCATCAGTGATGTCATCAGTGATGTCATCAGTGATGTCACTGAAGTATGGTGTTCTGTGTTTAACTGTATAGATGAGGAAATGGAAGTGTGATTGATTCTTTACAGGACTGACTAGGTGTGTGAGTAACTCCATGGATGAGTGGCAGTGTGTGAGTGTCTGCATAGGTGTATGAGTGCATATGATAGTGTTGTAATAATGAGTGACTGTATGTATGAGTGATTGTATGGGTGAATGAGTGAATGTGTGTGTAGACGTAGGAATCAGTGAGTGCGTATGTAGTAACTGGTATTGGTGTGTCATGATGTCATCAGTGATGTCATTTGAGATGTCATCAGTGATGTCATCAGTGATGTCATCAGTGATGTCATTTGAGATGTCATCAGTGATGTCATCAGTGATGTCACTGACCATGTCATGAATGATGTAATATGTGACATCATCAGCAGTGGATTGCGGGTGCGCGATATATAGTTAGTGCAACTAACTATATATGGAATTTCATTGGTTTTATGTCAATAAAATGTCCAGCTAACTATATATGGTCTCTAACCTATGTTTTTTCAGTGAATTTTCAAGGTTTTGTAAATGCAAATTCCTAACTATATATGGTCTATAACCTATGGTTTTTTCAGTGAATTTCACTGTTTTTTTAAAAGCTAATATCTATAGCTGTAAAATATATTCTTTATTACGTGACGTATCACGTAGCCACGTGAGACGCCTCATGGCGCGTCGCATAACCATGACGTATCGGCTCTGCAGCGCAAATAAAACCCGTAACGTAAGCGTGCCGGAGCACGCTTACAGATATATATATATTTTTTAACCTTAATTAGACAAAATCCACACGTGCACATATCTTGAGGCCTTGCAAAGGCACATCAAACAAACAGTCCCTACAATTTTGCCAAGTTTGCTGGAAATCTATTCCCTTAATTTTTTTTTTACTGTTTCTCTTGGTTTTCCCCTTGTTACGCTTACCGGGACGCTACCCGGTACGCGAACCGGACGCTCCAAAAACACAAGATGGCGGACTCCCGTTACGCTGCCGGTTAGCTGCCCGGTTCGCGTACCGGGAAGCGCCTCTACCGCGAAAAATCGCGGGGGACTTTAATATCCCCCTCATCAATCCTAGGGGGTCAGGAGGGGTTTACCTTGCCCCCTTTCCTTCATCTCCCCCTTCTTTTTTCACCACATCTTGTCTCTCGAACCTACCGAGAGACAAGATGGCGGCCGCTCCGGACTGTTTACAATGTTGACAGCTACGCTGCCGGTTAGCTGCCCGGTTAGCTGCCCGGTGAGCTGCCTGGTGAGCTGCCCGGTGAGCTGCCCAGTGAGCTGCCCGGTTCGCGTACCGGGACGCGCCTCTACGGCGTAAAATCGCAAAAAAATATATATATATTTTTTGCCCCGCGGGGCACTTTAATATCCCCCTCATCAATCCTAGGGGGTCAGGAGTGGTCTACCTTGCCCCCTTTCCTTCATTTCCCCCTTCGTTTTTCACCACATCTTGTCTCTCGATCGTACCGAGAGACAAGATGGCGGCCGCTCCGGACTGTTTAGAATGTAGACAGACACCGGAGAGCCAATCAGCTTCGCTTCGCGAAGTTCCGTTACGCGTCAGGTACGCGAACCGGGGCGCTAACCGGACCGCTGTCACAGATATATATATTTTTTTAAACGTTCATTTCTCAAAATCCACTGGAGCACATATATTGAGACATAGCAAAGGCACGTCGGGCAAACCATATCTACAATTTTGCCAAGTTTCATGTAAATCTATTCAGCCGTTCGAGCTAAAAGTGAGTCCAACCGCCCTATGGAAAAATGAATGGGAAAAACGCGTTTTGGGACCCCCCTTTTTTCTCGGCCCCCCTTGACGAACCCCCCCCAAATTTTCAGGGGCTGCTCAGAAACAAAATGTGCCATTTTCCTGAAATTTTCAGCCAATTCCGTCCACAAACGCCAAAGTTATTAGACATAGAATTTTCAGAAATCCCATAGAGAAAAAATCCTAACTATATATACCCACTGGCTATCGCCAGTAGGTAATATACATATATAAACATATATAATCTGCATATCTATATAAATATAAATGCATGCATACATATACATATATGCATACATATGCATGTTATTTACATGAAAGTTTTAAAAACACTAATAAAAGCAAAGCTAAAAAGCCACCTCATTACAAACAGAATGGCTTTAACTTAAACGAGGGCGAGATCTATTGCATTTTCAATGCTTGTTTACTTTGGTTCTACCAAGAAGGCATTCAGATGTGTCACACATTTGCCATAAATTCTGAATGTTAGCACTCTAGTTGCTCATTAGATCACTGTAGTAAAGCTAGTGCTCACCAGGGAAGTCTGCTGCTAATCATGGTTTGCAGCCATTTTCCCGCATTTTTTATCCCGCAGACTTTCAGTCCGCATACCATTATCCCGCAAGGTCATTGACCTCGCATACCATTATCCCGCATTGTTTCAAAACGCATGTGCATTTATCGCGCATGCCTTTACAAAGAATTACGTTTTAAAGGCATGTATGGTAAATGCATTTGCGTTGTGAAAACCACGATGACGAGAGAGGTAAGTGGGTTTGTGTTAATTTTTTCGTGGGTTAGTGATTGTGTAGTGTATTGTAGTGTTGTGTAGTGTAGTGTTGTGTTAGTGTAGTGTAGAGTTGTGGTGGTTGTTTAGTGTAGGGTCATGCTGGGGGTAGTGTTTTAGGGTTTAGGGTTGTGTTGTAGTGTTTGCGTAGTGTAGGGTCATGCTGGGGGTAGTGTTTTAGGGTTTAGGGTAGTGTTGTAGTGTTTGCATAGTGTAGGGTCATGCTGGGGGTAGTGTTTTAGGGTTTAGGGTTGTGTTGTAGTGTTTGCGTAGTGTAGGGTCATGCTGGGGCTAGTGTTTTAGGGTTTAGGGTAGTGTTGTAGTGTTTGCGTAGTGTAGGGTCATGCTGGGCGTAGTGTTTTAGGGTTTAGGATAGTGTTGTAGTGTTTGCGTAGTGTAGGGTCATGCTGGGGGTAGTGTTTTAGGGTTTTGGGTAGTGTTGTAGTGTTTGCGTAGTGTAGGGTCATGCTGGGGTGTAGTATTTTAGGGTTTAGGGTAGTGTTGTAGTGTTTGCGTAGTGTAGGGTCATGCTGGGGGTAGTATTTTAGGGTTTTGGGTAGTGTTGTAGTGTTTGCGTAGTGTAGGGTCATGCTGGGGGTAGTGTTTTAGGGTTTTGGGTAGTGTTGTAGTGTTTGCGTAGTGTAGGGTCATGCTGGGGTGTAGTGTTTTAGGGTTTTGGGTAGTGTTGTAGTGTTTGCGTAGTGTAGGGTCATGCTGGGGTGTAGTGTTTTGGGATTTTGGGTAGTGTTGTAGTGTTTGCGTAGTGTAGGGTCATGCTGGGGGTAGTGTTTTAGGGTTTTGGGTAGTGTTGTAGTGTTTGCGTAGTGTAGTATCATGCTGGGGCTAGTGTTTTAGGGTTTTGGGTAGTGTTGTAGTGTTTGCGTAGTGTAGGGTCATGCTGGGGGGTAGTGTTTTAGGGTTTTGGGTAGTGTTGTAGTGTTTGCGTAGTGTAGGGTCATGCTGGGGGTAGTGTTTTAGGGTTTTGGGTAGTGTTGTAGTGTTTGCGTAGTGTAGGGTCATGCCGGGGGTAGTGTTTTAGGGTTTACAGTAGTGTTGTAGTGTTTGCGTAGTGTAGGGTCATGCTGGGGGTAGTGTTTTAGGGTTTAGGGTAGTGTTGTAGTGTTTGCGTAGTGTAGGGTCATGCTGGGGTGTAGTGTTTTAGGGTTTTGGGTAGTGTTGTAGTGTTTGCGTAGCGTAGGGTCATGCTGGGGGTAGTGTTTTAGGGTTTACGGTAGTGTTGTAGTGTTTGCGTAGTGTAGGGTCATGCTGGGGGTAGTGTTTTAGGGTTTAGGGTTGTGTTGTAGTGTTTGCGTAGTGTAGGGTCATGCTGGGGGTAGTGTTTTAGGGTTTAGGGTTGTGTTGTAGTGTTTGCGTAGTGTAGGGTCATGCTGGGGGTAGGGTTTTAGGGTTTAGGGTAGTGTTGTAGTGTTTGCGTAGTGTAGGGTCATGCTGGGGTGTAGTGTTTTAGGGTTTTGGGTAGTGTTGTAGTGTTTGCGTAGTGTAGGGTCATGCTGGGGGTAGTGTTTTAGGGTTTAGGGTAGTGTTGTAGTGTTTGTGTAGTGTAGGGTCATGCTGGGGGTAGTGTTTTAGGGTTTAGGGTAGTGTTGTACTGTTTGTGTAGTGTAGGGTCATGCTGGGGGTAGTGTTTTAGGGTTTAGGGTAGTGTTATAGTGTTTGCGTAGTGTAGGGTCATGCTGGGGTGTAGTGTTTTAGGGTTTTGGGTAGTGTTGTAGTGTTTGCGTAGCGTAGGGTCATGCTGGGGGTAGTGTTTTAGGGTTTACGGTAGTGTTGTAGTGTTTGCGTAGTGTAGGGTCATGCTGGGGGTAGTGTTTTAGGGTTTAGGGTTGTGTTGTAGTGTTTGCGTAGTGTAGGGTCATGCTGGGGGTAGGGTTTTAGGGTTTAGGGTAGTGTTGTAGTGTTTGCGTAGTGTAGGGTCATGCTGGGGTGTAGTGTTTTAGGGTTTTGGGTAGTGTTGTAGTGTTTGCGTAGTGTAGGGTCATGCTGGGGGTAGTGTTTTAGGGTTTAGGGTTGTGTTGTAGTGTTTGCGTAGTGTAGGGTCATGCTGGGGGTAGTGTTTTAGGGTTTAGGGTAGTGTTGTAGTGTTTGCGTAGTGTAGGGTCATGCTGGGGGTAGTGTTTTAGGGTTTAGGGTTGTGTTGTAGTGTTTGCGTAGTGTAGGGTCATGCTGGGGCTAGTGTTTTAGGGTTTAGGGTAGTGTTGTAGTGTTTGCGTAGTGTAGGGTCATGCTGGGCGTAGTGTTTTAGGGTTTAGGATAGTGTTGTAGTGTTTGCGTAGTGTAGGGTCATGCTGGGGGTAGTGTTTTAGGGTTTTGGGTAGTGTTGTAGTGTTTGCGTAGTGTAGGGTCATGCTGGGGTGTAGTATTTTAGGGTTTAGGGTAGTGTTGTAGTGTTTGCGTAGTGTAGGGTCATGCTGGGGGTTGTGTTTTAGGGTTTTGGGTAGTGTTGTAGTGTTTGCGTAGTGTAGGGTCATGCTGGGGTGTAGTGTTTTGGGGTTTTGGGTAGTGTTGTAGTGTTTGCGTAGTGTAGGGTCATGCTGGGGGTAGTGTTTTAGGGTTTTGGGTAGTGTTGTAGTGTTTGCGTAGTGTAGTATCATGCTGGGGCTAGTGTTTTAGGGTTTTGGGTAGTGTTGTAGTGTTTGCGTAGTGTAGGGTCATGCTGGGGGGTAGTGTTTTAGGGTTTTGGGTAGTGTTGTAGTGTTTGCGTAGTGTAGGGTCATGCTGGGGGTAGTGTTTTAGGGTTTTGGGTAGTGTTGTAGTGTTTGCGTAGTGTAGGGTCATGCTGGGGGTAGTGTTTTAGGGTTTACGGTAGTGTTGTAGTGTTTGCGTAGTGTAGGGTCATGCTGGGGGTAGTGTTTTAGGGTTTAGGGTAGTGTTGTAGTGTTTGCGTAGTGTAGGGTCATGCTGGGGTGTAGTGTTTTAGGGTTTTGGGTAGTGTTGTAGTGTTTGCGTAGCGTAGGGTCATGCTGGGGGTAGTGTTTTAGGGTTTACGGTAGTGTTGTAGTGTTTGCGTAGTGTAGGGTCATGCTGGGGGTAGTGTTTTAGGGTTTAGGGTTGTGTTGTAGTGTTTGCGTAGTGTAGGGTCATGCTGGGGGTAGTGTTTTAGGGTTTAGGGTTGTGTTGTAGTGTTTGTGTAGTGTAGGGTCATGCTGGGGGTAGGGTTTTAGGGTTTAGGGTAGTGTTGTAGTGTTTGCGTAGTGTAGGGTCATGCTGGGGGTAGTGTTTTAGGGTTTAGGGTAGTGTTGTAGTGTTTGTGTAGTGTAGGGTCATTCTGGGGGTAGTGTTTTAGGGTTTAGGGTAGTGTTGTACTGTTTGTGTAGTGTAGGGTCATGCTGGGGGTAGTGTTTTAGGGTTTAGGGTAGTTTAGTTGTTTAGTGTATGCTAAAGGCATATTCGTTCTAAAAGTTTTCGTTATTTTAATTTGCGGCCTAATAGTACATGCAGGATTTCGTCATATATTCGCTAATCATACTTTCTATGGCAAAATGAACCCCCTCATTTTGTTCCTTTTTAAATTAAATGTTTTAAGAGTTACCACTTTATTCCAATCAAGATGGCTTCAGGTGTGCCATACCTTTGTAATAAGTAGGACTGTTAGCACTCTAGTTGTTCTTTAGAACACTCTGGGACATTCTGTCATTGGGCTATAGTTGGGCTACATCTGGCGGATATTTGGGCTACATTTGTTTTTTTGTCTCCGGTGGCCATCTTTGGGCTACATTGGGCTACATTGGGCTACATTGGGCTACATTTGGGCTCCAACATATATATAGCCCAATGTAGCCCAATATATATTTTTCAAAGTTAATTTTTGTGAAAACCACTGGAGCCTATATCTTGAGACATAGCAAAGGCACATCGGGCTACCAGTCCCTACAATTTTGCCAAGTTTGGTGTAAATCCATTCAGCCGTTCAGGCTAAAAGTGAGGCCAACCGCCCCTATGGAAAATTGCATGGGAAAAACACGTTTTGGGACCCCCCTTTTTTCTCGGCCCCCCCTTGACGAAACCCCCCCAAATTTTCAGGGGCTGCTCAGAAACAAAATGTTCCATTTTCATGAAAATTTCAGCCAATTCTGTCCTTAAACGCCAAAGTTATTCGACATAGAATTTTCAAAAATCCCATAGGAAAAAAATCCTAACTATATATACCTACTGGCTATCGCCAGTAGGTAATATATATATATATATATATATATATATATATATATATATATATATATATATATATATATATATATATATATATATATATATATATATCCCCAATTACGCTGCCACAGTTTGAGGTGCACGCAATGACAGGCGAACTCAACGACCACGATTAAGTCCTTTATTGAGGCACAATGAGACACAGCGCTTAATACTTCTTTAAGCCCCAACGCGTTTCGGAGCTCCTTCTGCTCCTTGCTCATGGGGCGGACATGCAGCGGCAAACGTACGAAGAAAACAAGTCCCTGATTTGTCCTGTTTCATTGTTTCATTGCTGCTATTGCTGACGTCATCTAAGGACTTCTGGGATTCGTAGTCCTTCAACTACCATACGACCCATGTTGGGCTCTGCCTCCTGCAAAATAAAATCAAACCCTTAGTTGGGCCTCAAACTCTGTGTCCGTTGAAGGTTAAATGCAATAAACCTGTCATTCTGCAATTCGGTTTCTCACCTCAAACTGTGGCGGCGTAATTGGAGATTATATATATATATATATATATATATATATATATATATATATATATATATATATATATATATCGTAATGTTTTAAGTTTCTTTAATGGAGACAGCAAAGCATAGCATGACGCGTTTCGCCTCCACGAGGCTTAATCATATGCACCATTGCAGGGGATGGGCTCGTTTGGTTTTTAAAAATAAACGTAGCTCTAAACATTGAAGAGGGACTAGTGTCCAACAGCTCGAATTTTAAGGGGACAGCAAGGTTTTCATAATTCGTTTTGCATCGCATAGTGTTGGTAAGTACCAGCAGTTACATCAGGACAGTTCCGTGAAAATAAAGTATTTCCATCATACCTGTGTACCGACACTATGCTTTCTCTAATAGTGTTTTTCTCTGTGTTAGTTGAACCACAGTATCCAGAATGCACCCTTGCTGTTACTCTTTGTCAGTATAGTCCTCCAATGTAGTCCTTGGCAAAATTGTTCCTTCATATCAGCCGACAGCCTTGTACAAAATGCCTTTGATAGGAAAGATTCCATGCGTGGCTTGTATTTCCCGGCAGCGGCGTATTCCAAAGTTAATTTCCCTACCATCCGCATTATGATATTTTCGTTTTCGTCATCCAGAGAACACATTCCTCAGCATGATGGGCTCGAAGACAGACTCCTTCACCAACCCTGGCTGTGACCGTGTTCATCTCTCCATCCAGTCGAGGTGGTATATATATATATATATATATATATATATTACCTACTGGTGGTCGCCAGTAGGTATATATAGTTAGGATTTTTTCTCTATGGAACTTTTGAAAATTCTATGTCCAATAACTTTGGCGTTTGTGGACGGAATCGGCTGAAATTTTCAGGAAAATGGCACATTTTGTTTCTGATCAGCCCCTGAAAATTTGGGGGGGTTTCGTCAAGGGGGGCCGAGAAAAAAGGGGGGTCCCAAAACGCGTTTTTCCCATTCATTTTTCCATAGGGGGTTTGGCCTCACTTTTAGCTCGAACGGCTGAATGGATTTGCACGAAACTTGGCAAAATTGTAGGGACTGTTAGCCCGATGTGCCTTTGCTGGGTCTCAATATATGTGCTCCAGTGGATTTTGAGAAATTAACGTTTAAAAAAATGTATATATCTGTGACAGCGTCCTGGATAGCGCACCAGTTCGCGTACTTTTCGCGTAACGGAGCTTTGCGAAGCGAAGCTGATTGGCTCTCTGGTGTCTGTCAACATTCTAAACAGTCCGGAGCGGCCGCCATCTTGTCTCTCGGTAGGATCGAGATACAAGAGGTCGTGAAAAACGAAGGGGGAAATGAAGGAAAGGGGGCAAGGTAGACCCCTCCTGACCCCCTAGGATTGATGAGGGGGATATTAAAGTGCCCCGCGGGGCAAAAGAAAAAAAAAGAAAATTGCGATTTTTCGCAGTAGAGGCGCTTCCCGGTACGCCAACCGGGCAGCTAACCGGCAGCGTAACGGGAGTCCGACATCTTGTATTTTTGGAGCGTCCGGTTTGTGTACCGGGTAGCGTTCCGGTAAGCGTAACAAGGGGAAAACCAAGAGAAACAGTAAAATAAAATTTAAAGGAATAGATTTCCACCAAACTTGGCAAAATTGTAGGAACTGTTTGTTTGATGTGCCTTTGCAAGGCCTCAAGATATGTGCACGTGTGGATTTTGTCTAATTAAGGTTAAAAAAAGAATGTATATATCTGTAAGCATGCTCTGGCGCGCTTACGTTACGTGTTTTGTTTGCGCTGCAGAGACGATACGTCACGTTTATGCGACGCGTCATGAGGTGTCTCACGTGGCTATGTGATACGTCACGTAATAAAGAATATATTTTACAGCTATAGATATTAGCTTTTAAAAAAACAATGAAATTCACTGAAAAAACCATAGGTTATAGACCATATATAGTTAGGGATTAGCATTTACAAAACCTTAATTTACTCGCACAAAACCATAGAAATTTGCATATATAGTTAGTTGCAATAACTATATATCGCGCACCCGCAATCCACTGCTGATGATGTCACATATTACATCATTCATGACATGGTCAGTGACATCACTGATGACATCACTGATATATGGTCTATAACCTATGGTTTTTTCAGTGAATATATATACTCCTTTCTTTTATTTAATTCCAAAAATCCACAAACAAACATTTCCGGTCCCTGGGCGTCCTATCATCTCTGCCCAGGGGAGTTTACTGGAGTCTATCTCAAGATATGTGGACCAATTCCTGCACGAATATGTGGAAAATTTACCATCCTTCATTAAAGACACTGGCCATTTCCCATCAAAGATCAACAGTATCAAGTGGGAGAATGACTTTATTCTTATTGCTTTAGACATTAATTCACTGTACACTAGCATCTCACATAAGGATGGGTTAAATGCCGTAAGATACTATTTGAACAAACGCAGTATATCTTACAGTCAACATAGCAATATGTTATTGAGTATGCTTGAATTATGTCTGAATAACAATTACTTCCTTTATAACCGGGAGGTTTACCAGCAGCTTAGAGGGGTGGCTATGGGGGCATGCTTCTCTCCCACCTACGCATGTTTACATGTGGGGTGGTGGGAGGAGCATGTCCTCAAAAGAACACTCGCTGATTGTTTCCCTAATTGCTTGGTACATTTTTGGCGATTCATTGACGACATTTGTATGATTTGGAGAGGGTCGTTGGAGTCAGCTAATGAATTCGTCAATAGGATAAATGTCAATGATCTTAATTTACGTTTCACCTCACAGATCAGCACACACCTTATCCAATTTCTTGATGTAGAAATTTACATTGAGGATGGTGGGTTACATACCCGTTTGCACAGGAAAGCCACAGCGGGCAACGCTATATTGCACGCAAGCAGCTCCCATCCTAACCATCTGATTAGAAGCATCCCCTATGGGGAGTTTCTTAGGATGAGGAGGATTTGCAGCACCTCATCAGATTTGGAAAA
Source organism: Lissotriton vulgaris (assembly GCF_964263255.1). Lineage (NCBI taxonomy): Eukaryota > Metazoa > Chordata > Amphibia > Caudata > Salamandridae > Lissotriton > Lissotriton vulgaris. The sequence goes on from NW_028255338.1 coordinate 11,199, forward strand.
ATGTCAGAATGAGGCGCTGGAAAGATTCCGTGCTCGGGGGTATGATGTCGCCCTTTTATTAGAGGCGAAAGACAGAGCCAACCAACTGGACAGGGATAATTATCTGGCCTCCATAAATGTGGACGTTACATCTAGTCCAGTTGAAAGGGAGGTTGAGACAGAGAATAATAACATCGGTCTAATAACAACATTTAATGAAGAGCACAAAAAAGTGAGAGGAATCTTGAAAAAACATTGGCCCCTGTTAAAGACAGATATCAGTCTAGCCCCACTCATACCAGCTGAACCAGGGGTGGTGTTTAGAAGAGCTCCGTCCATGAGGGACATGTTGGTTAAATCTAGTCCAGAGGTAGTAATGAAACCTCACCGGATCTCCAACAAATGCGGTTTTTTCAAATGTATATCTTGCAGGGCTTGCAAGTTCGGTGTAAACACCAGTGAGTATTGCTCTGCTTTTGACCCTAACCCTATTAAGATCAGGGATCATTTCACCTGCCGCACGGACTTTGCAGTGTATGTGCTCCAATGTACCTGTGGACTCAGGTACGTTGGCAGTACAAAACTGCAGGCTTTTAACCGCATTTTGCAACACCTACGAGCTGTGGTCAATTCAGATGGAAATTATCCGGTAGCCCGGCATTTTGAATTGGTTCACAATAAAAATCTAAACGAACTGAGATATTTCATCATTGATGCGGTGCCCAAAAACATCAGAGGGGGGAACTGGGAGAAAGCGTTGAGACAGCTTGAAAGTAAATATATCTTGTTGTTAGATACCAGAATCCCGAATGGATTAAACACGGGGGAGGACCTTTATTGCTTCCTCTAGGAGGGTGCAGTATAGGGAGCACTGAAATCCATCCTGCCATGGTACCAATGTTTATGAATCTGTTTGGGCAGGGGCAGGGGTAGAAGAACCTGATAAATTGCACACCGAGGGGACATGAATGGATATTCTGTCTATAAGCTTTGGGTACCCCTGTATGACCCCGTATCCCTTCAAGCTGTCCATGAAGCATGGAAAGGGCACTATGCCATAATATTTTCTAGAGGTCATACCCCTGTTTGACCCGGTATCTCTCCCAGCCAGCATTATATCATGTATTGGGCACTATGCCATAATGTTTCCGATTTGCTATATTACAAGCTGTGTCTAATTTGGTTTTCAGCGTTGCTAATATTGTCCTATACATTCACTTCTGTTAGTGGGTGGCATGTAACTCTTCATAAATAGAGAATTAATCAACGTGCCATCACCATTGTACTCCCCATATGTATTTGAGTAGGGTACTCGGTTTTATCAAGCACAATTTTGCACATTAGCACTATTTTGCACCTTTTGAAACAGCATATTTTGCACGTTCCCTGTAAATTGAGACTTTTGTATCAATTTGAGACTATAGATTCATAATATGGAGTGAGTCATGGATTTGATGGGCAATGCACTTTGATCCATAGGTAATAGTATGGAAGGATATATTTTGTAAATAATGTGTAAATATATCAATTTACCTCATCAAGTGTTTACATTTGTATATATTAATATATGAATTTACTTTGCCTTTTGTATATGGACCAATGTATATTGTTAATTGGATCTTAGACATCATCTCCGTTCATGAAGTATTTTTTCCATGGGGGGGCGTGGCTTGCGCCCGACGAGGATGGCGGCTCCCGTGTGAGCGCTCCGGGTCGTCGAGGGGGTTCGCTGCTTCCTACCTTCTCCCGACGCCTGCAGACATCACAATCCCGCATTGGAAGCTGGGGACAACATCGCGCTTGCAAATGCGCTAACAATTAAGCGGCGGAACGTCCGCTTTTCTTCATTTCTCGGCGGACGCAGTCCCCTGTCAGCCGCGCCCGCCATCTTGAATACCGGTGCCGAGCGCTACGGAGCAGCTGACTGAACGACGTGACTCGCAAGTGCAGAGCTTTCCCTCATGGCGTTTACTTATAATGAGCATTTCTCATCAGGTCAGCAACCTAATTGAAAGTGTTTGAGAAACGCTGCTATTTTGCCATATTTCATCGCATTTTTCTCTGCACAATTCAGCTTCTCTCACACAACTCAAGTATGAGCGCAATTTTGGCACACTCTCCACTCTCAGCGCTGTAATTCCCTCCACTTCCCTGCCTTTATTTATCTACAATTGTTGGCGCTCCCATACAACAAGCTGGCGCATTCAACTCTATGTCTGCTGCTTTCGCCTGAAGAAACTTTTATGCTTCTTGCTGCCTCAATTATCAACATCTCACTTTCATGTTGATTTTTTGCCTCATCCATTTATGGGATATTCCTTTCAATTAAATACTTGAGGGCTGCTCTATGTATCTTCTGGCTCTCTGGCTCTTTTGAATTCCTCAAGGCAGTATCTCCTCCTCTCCCTTTTTATTTTTATTTTTCTTGGAGCCTGTACACCTTGCCTCATTCGAGTATTCCGGATCAGTCTTTGAGACATCCACAGCTGCGCAGTGAGCACTACTGGACCTTCTTCCCTGTCAACAATATTTCTTCTGTATGGAAAAAAAGGTCACCCCTCGAACTCTCAAGACTCCACGTCGTGTTTTTATTAAAAACTCGAAAGTATTTTCAGCGTTGGCGCACCTTGAGGCCTCTCAAGCGCTCGCTACCCAGATGTCACAGTCTAGCACAGAGCGACCCACCCAACCTTCAGGGAAAGTGACCACAAAACGCCAAAAACAAGACCCTCCATCACCAACTGGGTCCACTTCGGCTGTCTCCATGGAGCTATTGCTAGAAGAAATCCGCGCTCTCAAGCCATTTATGGAAGAGACTAATTCCAAACTGCAAGTTCTTACTGATAATTGGTCTCAGATGGAGGCTAGAGTGACCAATGTAGAACATTCTCTCACATCTCTGCAGGAGTCGTCATCCAAAGTGACACACATGCAATCTCAGATTTCCTCCGCTTCCTTCATCAGCTTTGTTGCTAAAAAACGTAGAGCTGCTCGAGAAGCTACTAAAACCATCCTTCTAGACATTAAGAAATTGGAGCATTCTTATTTTACCTCCCGCTCACAGCAAACTCTAACCGCCCTTATCAGCGCTAAGATGAAATTTAACAAAAAATCTACTGATGATGCATCATTATATTTATTAAAATCTAGTGCCAAGTTCTACGGGGGCAAAAATAAGGCTGGCAAGATCTTAGCCAATTATTTAAAGGTGAAACATAACAAACTAAACATTGAATCTATCTACGACACTGACATGAACCTTAAACACACAGATGCAGACATTCTCACTGCATTTTCTACTTTCTACAAGACCTTATATTCCTCTGAAACTCAACCATCTTCCCACTTACTAGACACATTTTTCTCCACCATACAAAAACCATCACATTTTCCACTTGACCTTTCTCAATTAGAACAAGCTATATCCCAACAGGAACTACTCAAAGCACTTCAAACCCTCCAAAAAGACAAAGCCCCTGGGCCCGACGGCTTCACGGTGGAATTCTTTCTCCACTTTTCAAAGCTTCTTATACCCAGACCCCATTCCCTTATTGGCACCTTCCTTTCCTTGGGTTCCTCCTCCGGCTCTTTTTCAGACGCTCATATCTGTCTTATACCCAAGGAGGGGAAGGATCCTCAATACTGCAAAAATTACAGGCCGATTTCTTTGGTCAATATTGATTAAAAAATTTTTGCAAAATCCCTTGCAGCTCGACTCGATCTTCTTCTTCCAGACTTGTTGGGTGAAGAACAGTCCGGCTTTGTCAAAGGCCGATTTATTACTGATAACACCAGACTTCTATTTAACATTCTCTCTAAATCCCGCCCTTTACCTCATCCTCTTGCGGCCATTGCTTTGGACGCTGAAAAAGCGTTTGATAGAGTTGAGTGGACTTATCTGTTTCATACCCTCCAATGGTTCGGTTTTGGCCCTATTTTTATGTCTTTAATTTCACTGCTTTATTCTAACCCACGCGCAGCGGTTTGTGCCAATGGTCAAATTTCTTCATTTTTTGATTTAAAAAGGGGTGTTCGTCAAGGTTGTCCCCTATCCCCCTTTCTTTTCAACTTGGCTTTAGAACCCTTCCTCTCCATGCTTCGTCAAAACTCCTCCATTCATGGTTACCAACTATCAGATTCCCACATCAAGCTAGCTGCTTATGCGGATGACATTCTATTATTTGTCTCCAACCCCTCTGTCTCCATTCCTGCTTTTCTTACCGAAGTCCATGCGTATTCCCAAATCTCTGGTTACAAACTTAATAATGACAAATGCGAGATCCTTCCTTTAACCAAATTTACATTCAAGCCAGAATTTGCTGTTTCCAACTTCACATGGAAACCTTCCCATATCAAGTACCTCGGAATAAGGGGGCGTGGCTAAGCAAGCCACGATGGCGGCTGTGTCTTGCTGAGGCTCCGCGATAGGGCTAGCATCTTGCCCATTACCTGTGATCGCCGGGAGCCTCAACTTCCACGCATGTCATCTATGCTGACCTGGGGCATCCCCCAAGCGACCTACAGGAGCAGCTAACGGACAGCGCGCCCTGGAGAGTCTTCTACAGAAGCCGAGCGCCGATCTGAAAATGGCGGGCGCAGCCCCGTCTCCCGGGCGCGGAACCCGCTAAGAGCCGACACCTTCAGCGACGGCCGCAGAAGATACTGCCAGCTGACGGCAGTGAGGAATCCCGGGGAAACTGTGGGTCCGACCCTCGAGGGTCCACCTTGGACGACGCTCAGGTCCACCTCTACACCTCCGGTGCGCAAGATGGCGGCCGCCTGCACCAAGGCTCCGCAACCCCGACGCCTTCACTGCATCGGAGGCCTGATCAGGCCGTGATATCGACCGACCCGCCACAGCGGACCACGAGAGGCCGGCGGAAGTGCCGCCAGAGCGGGGCTGTGCCTCCGGGGGCCCGCAACACTCCTCGAGGGCGGTGAGTGCCCCCCCCCCCCGGAGCTCCGACACCGATGTCTAGCGGGACCCCCCCCACCTATACGAGGCCCCGCAGGGGTGCGCAGCCCACATAGCCACCGGGCAGAGGGATCCGGAACAGTTTGCGCTGGGAGCTGGGTGGAGAGCCCGAGTGCCTGACCCTAACATGGCGCCCACGGAGGCCTAGGCGCCGGGAACGCTACGAACCTCGCCCCCCCCTGGGCCGTTACCACCTGCACCAGCCGGCCGGACACTGACTCTGCAATATACATCAGTGAGGGACAGGGCGCTCCCACGACCTCCTGGCGCTGGGCGCTACCGGCCCTGACGAGCCACCTCTGACACCCCGGGCCGATGGGGAGCCCCACTTAGAACCCAGGTGGCACTGGAGAAACCTGCCAACATCGGGATACCGCCGACCCGAACGCACAGCGAAGCGAGGGAGCCACCCCTGCAAGAGCTGGAACACCGAACGGAGCGGCCGCCACCCCGGAGCCCCGACGCCCCGAGGCTGTGTCCCTACCGGGAGCCTGACCGGCCCTCAAACCCAGACAGCTTGCCACCGCGGACTACAGGAGGACCGCCACTCGCACGGAGCTGAGCGCTCTGGAGGCCCCGCCACTACCGTCGGTGAGTGCAGCACTGCCATTTCCCCTCCTGCTCCCCGAGGACCTCAGGCCTGCACCCCGGTGGCCCCCTCTTCGCACCCACCCACGAGGACAGCCACAGAGCACGCTGTCACCCGACCAGAGCACCCTAGACTGAGCAGGCCTAACACCAGGAACAGCCACGAGTCCCGCTCTGGGGACGTGAGCATTCCATTTGCATCAGAGACATTGTCTGCGCCTCCCCCAGCTCACGCCACCCGACCTTACCCTGCCGGTCAGCGTGGGCACTGGACCCCGCCCTGTGAGGTGCAGTGGCCCCCACGCGATTGAATCCACCGGCCCGATAACCGCACACCATCCTCGACGCCCCTGGTGGTGGCCCCCCCAGGGTGAAACGAGCCTCGCCTTGGACCCGGAGGACTCGGAGTGGTGACCCACTCACCCACCGATACCGCGTGGCGACGACCTACCGCCCGCAGGACACAAGACAACCGTGGGAAAAACCCCCCCTCCTCTCCTCAGCAGCACCCATGGGGAAGCCGAGGAACACCCAGGGGACGGCAGTCCCAGAAACAGCTGTCGAGAAGATGCCCCAGACGAGAGCGTGGGCACAATCCAACACATCGCAAGCCGACCCTACGCTATCAGCAAAACTGGACCAGGTGCTGGCAGCAATAGAAATGTCTCGCCTATCGATGGAGGAGAGATTAGGCACCCTGACAACAGACATTAGCCTGATCCGGGATGAGCACCGCAAACTGGCGGACAGAGTGAAAGAAGGTGAACGGATCATGACCGAAATGCAACCAGCGGTGAAATCACAAGAAGCAGATATGCAGGAGATAATGCGCCGCGTGACGACCCTGGAAGAACGCACAGTGGATTTGGAGGGACGCTCGAGGCGCTGTAACATTCGCGTACTGGGCCTGCCGGAGGGGATTGAAAACTCGGACCCCCTGGCTTACATGGAATCCTGGACTAAATCGTTTACCCCAGACTGCGACCGGTCTCCGTACTTCTCCATCGAAAGGGCCCACAGGGTCCCGGCCCGAGCTCCCAAGCCTGTTCTCCCCCCACGGCCCATGCTAGCCAAGTTCCTGCACTTCCGAGACCGGGATGCGGTCCTCCGCGCAGCCCGAACGGCGGGTCCTCTGCAAGTTGAAGACCAACATGTTATGGTGTTCCCAGACTATGCCCGAGAGATCCAACAGCGACGTTCCACGTTCCTGGAAGTCAAAAGACGCCTCAGCGCGAATGATATTCAGTATTCCCTGCTGTTCCCTGCCCGCCTTAAAGTGATCCACAAAGGGAAAGCTCTCTTCTTCGACACGGCAGCGGATGCGCAGGACTGGACCGAATTTCATTGCCCACTGATCCCTAAACCAGGACCCCAGAAGAAACGCAACAATGACTCCGGACGATCTAGAAGACGGGGTGCAAGCCGCTCACGAGCTAGTCACTCCAAGAGTCGGGCGTCTTCCCAGGCGGGCTCGCCCGATCTCACACAAATCATGCAGGAACGACGAGACGCTATACGGGCGGTCACTGGACTACATTCGTCACCCCCAGCATCGGACCTGGAAGGTCCACCGCACCTGTTCACCCCAGAGAAAGACCGGGACAGTGATGGAACTATGTCAGGATTTGGCCCAATCTCTTCCCCCCTTGTTGTGACACACACGTTGGACGCTGCCCTAGCCAGTCAGCCTACCACCTCTTCGTGAACAACTGAACTGCCAACTGACATATCCTTTTCATGATTGCCTGTTTTAATGCGCGATGTCTAGAAGCCTAGACTGCTTTACCAGATAACTGCGAGCTCCGGCGAGCGATCCACACTTCTCCTGCTAGAGCCCGACTCGCGCACAGGCCCAGCAGCGACACATGCTGCCACCCCCGCGAATTTCCGTTGGTTTTCTCCCCTAGTGGGACACTAGTTTGGATATGCCACCCCCAGTGACGTATCCTCAGAATTGGGACAGTTGCCCACCCAAAGTTCTAGTTGCTGTTAACCCCCCCCAGTCCCCCCCCCATGTTTGAGGAAGCTCGGCGCGCAGGACCACATACGATACACATTCACAGGCGGCTTACAGGAATGGTAGAGGAACCCCCCCCCCCACCACACCACCCTAGAAATGGTAGTCCCCCACTCAGACATTAATATTCTCACACTAAACGTGCGGGGCCTACACACACCCAGCAAACGCTACTCTGTATACTCCTACATACGGCGCATGGCAGCCAATATAGCGTTCCTACAAGAGACACACATTAACGCCACTGAACTCAATCGCCTACAAGCCAAATGGCGAGGGACCATCTGTGCCACACAATATTCGGCATTTGCGCGCGGCGCATTGGTCTGGGTGAGGCCAGGTACCCCCTTCCGAGCGCTCAGGCGCATAGTGGATAGGATGGGCAGATATGCACTTCTGGAGGGCATTCTTGATGGGCAGGGGATACTTCTAGGCAGCATTTACGCCCCCAATACGGATCAGGACCAATTCTGGGATCACCTTACGGGCGTACTGGCCCAGTTCACCACAGTCCCATGGATATTGGGAGGCGATTTTAACTGCACGCTAGACCCCTCACTGGACCGCTCACACCCTCCCCCCACACACTCCCCGGCCCCCCGGCAAGCAGCCCTCTTTAGAACGTGGACTGCACACTGGGCGCTCACAGACGCATGGCGACACCTCCACCCACTAGATCGCATATACTCCTTCCACTCGATCCCACACAATCTCCGGGTCCGCCTGGACCGTTTCCTTTGCTCTGCTCCAATCCTTCCTAAGATTACATCCACGGACTATCTGGGCCGGATCCTCTCGGATCATGACGCCCACATTATACGTCTTACCTGGCGCCCCCCGCATCCACCAGTCCCCACCTGGCGCCTCCCCAGAGACTGTCTGACGGACCCGATTTTCAGAGATGCGCACGCATCCAGCATACGCGATTACTTTACACACAACGAGAACACTGCGTCATCGGTACTGGTGGAATGGGACGCGTATAAGGTGGTGGCGAGGGGAGAATGCATCAAACAGATAGTGGGGGTCCGCCGCACCTTAGAACGGACGCTTTTAACGACGGAACGGGCCTTAGCTGCCCTCACCAAACGAACTGACGACTCGGAGGAACACGCCGTGCTCACGGCGGAGGCTAAATCGGAATATCAGACTGCCTGCACTGACCTGCGGAAGTACAATTTTAGGGCATATGCCTCTAGGGTGCACAAAGACAGGGACAAAACCGGGGCGCTCCTGGCCTGGATGGCGAGGCAGGAAACTGAAATCAAGCCGATCACAGACATCATCAATCCGGAAGGTGTGTTAGTGCAATCACAGGCCGAGATTCTCCTGGCATTCCAACGCCATTATACACGAGTGTACGAGACCCCAACTTACTGCTCCCCGTTTCCCGCGACCCACTTTTTGGACCCCCTGACACTGCCCGCGATATCAGATGATGACAAGCGCACACTGGACGCCAAAATTATTCCCTCTGACATCACCCGAGCGATGCGCGCCATGTCCCGGAATAAAGCACCGGGACTGGACGGCTTCCCACTAGAATACTACACAACATTCTCTTCCCTGGTGGTCCCCCGCCTGTCACGGATGATCGGGGCGTCACTTCGTTTAGGGAGGTTACCCCAGTCGCTACGGGAATCTGTGATTGTCACCTTTCTTAAGCCTCACAGGGATCCGCTCCACATGGGGTCGTACCGGCCCATCACACTCCTGTCAGCGGATTGTAAGATCCTAGGGAAGATCCTGGCCGACCGATATGCACAAATCATACGCCCACTGGTCCACCCCGACCAATGTGGCTTCGTCCCAGGGAGAAATACCTCCCAGAACCTCCGCCGGGTCTTCCATATCCAAGATCAGGTACGTGACAGATTTCCCCGAGCCGCCTGCCTCATTATGGACCTAGAGAAGGCGTTCGACACTCTCACCTGGCCCTACCTGTTCTCAGTTCTGCACCGCCTTAATATCGGCCCGACCCTCATGGCATATACCCGCCTCCTATACACCGACCTCACCACTCGAGTTCGTATCGGGAAGCGCATCTCACCGGCGTTTGAAGTTCGACGAGGCACAAGACAAGGATGCCCCTTGTCGCCCCTCCTATTCGCACTGGCAGTCGAGCCGCTGGCGGTTCGACTGCGTCAGGAAGGTGTGGACTGGGGCATACCACTCGCAGACGGAACCCATTGTGTGTCCATGTACGCGGATGATCTTCTTATATATGTCCGCGACGTAGAATCGGACCTGACCCACATAGGGACCGCATTAGCGGAATTTGCAGCGGCCTCCGGCCTACAAGTAAATTGGGACAAGTCCACAGTCTATCCTCTACACCCAGACCTACCCTCCCGAGACGTCGAACTCGGTCTACATAAACTCTCATGGTCAACGGAAGCCCCCCGATACCTCGGCGTGCGCCTGTACCATTCTCCAGCAGACATCTTCGAAGGCAATCACCGCAAGATACTAGCTTGCCTACGCCCGACGGTCGCCTTCTGGAATAAACTACCACTAGCCCCGATAGGACGGATAGCCCTCGCTAAAATGGTGATGCTTCCCCGGCTCCTTTATCACTTTACAAACCTGCCGGTGATACCGCCCAGATCCTTCTTTCGCGATGTTGATTCCCTCTTAGGAACCCTTATTTGGGGAGCAGGCCGCCACAGGGTCGCTCTGAAAACTCTCCAACTCCCCACGACACAGGGGGGACTCGGAGCACCATCCTTTGAGGCATATTTTCTCGCGGCACAGCTCCAGTGGCTATCCTACTGGACGGCGGACCACTACCCTCAGGAGACGGTTACCTCTACTGGCAGAATCACAACACCGGAGCTTACTCGTCTACTCCTCCCGGGCACCAAGCCGCGGCGCACATATCCCCTCCATGTGGCGATGGCGCGCCGGTGCATGATGCGGGTACACCGGCTGTCCCCTGGTAGGCCCCCATACTCTCCGCTGCTACCATTAATAGGCAGCCCCAGGCAGGATTCCTATTTCACGGCTCCACTACTCGCCGATTGGTCCAACTGTGGTATCACAGACCTGGAATCACTCTTCGAGGAGGGACAGCTGAAGCCGCTGGACCGCCGGAATATGGGCTCCCCCCGGGTCAGTTCCTAAGGTACAGACAACTGCTCGATGGATACCGACCCCACTTTAATCTCCACACTGGCGAGCCAGACATGCATCCAGTAATACATACTATCCTACATATGGGGATGGGTCGCCACCTGGTCACATGGTTGTACAAATCCATCCGAGAACTCTCATACGCTCCCCTGACAACCCTGCGCGCCACCTGGGAGGCGGACATAGGCCGCGCTCTACACGACTCAGAATGGACCAAGGCGCTTGAGGCCCCTAAACGCGTCTCTAGGAACGCCCGCTTCAAAAATATACAGTATTACATACTACACAGGGCATATCTCACCCCAGCGCGATTACAGAAGTTCTACCCCTCCACGCCATTCCTATGCCCCAGATGCGGCTCCCCAGCTGCAAACTTTCGTCATATGTTTTGGGACTGTCCTGACCTCCAACCCTTCTGGCGGGCAGTACACAACACACTACGGGAACTCACGGGCCTTACTACACTAGCCACCTGGGAGTCCAGTGCACTAGGCATCCTCCACATCTCAAAGCAGGAACCTGCCCATAGACGCTTCGTGCCCCTGGCGCTCTTGTTAGCCAATAGGTGTATAACCATGCGTTGGCGATCCCCAGAGGGCCCCCCCATAGCACAGTGGAAAGGGGCGGTTAGCAAATGGGCAGCAGCGGAGGAAGACGCCTTAAGAGAAGAAGAAGCCAAGGGTGCGCGTAAAATTCCCATCTCCATGGAATGGGCCATGCTCCTTCACAACTTCCGTCAGTCCACGCAGGCGGGAGACCAGCCTGACCCTTCCCCTCCCCCCGCCCAGGAAGGCCAGTAGCCCTTATCTGATGTGAGCCACCCCAGGGTCAAACCCCGATAACCCCCGCATCTGGAGCGGCCTCTCGTACGTCCAGCCACTTGACCCCCACCCCGCTGGCCGAGGTACAGCGGGCCCATCCTGCCGATCACCCCCCCCCCCCCTACTACACCCTGCTGCCGATATCTTCCCGTTTGGACCCTGCTAGCGCCTACATGCTTCCCTCCCACAGTTCTGTTTCCCCTTTGTTTACTGGTCACACTATCATATGCACAGTACAGACCCAGATCCTGCGCCGCTGTGGCGAGCGAGCGCCCGCCTCTCCTTACTCACCGCCCCCACGGCAGTACCGTCCCATCGCTTCCCAGCCCGCAGGCGCCCTCACACGCGTATAATGCACGGATTACCCGATGTCATGTTTAAGTGTACCAGTTCTATAAAACGAGAAAATGTTGCACACATGGCCGTTCGTGGCTGAATGTTGAGGCCACGTCGGCGGATTGTTTACTGTACTGGTGTACCTTTTTTTTTTTACTGCAACAATAAAAACAAATTTAAATAAAATAAATCAAGTACCTCGGAATGCATGTTGCCCCCACCATCCCAGATACTGTTTCCTTGTGTATGTCCAAATGTATTCAAAAACTGACAGATCTCACGTCCAAATGGCACCCTCTTTACCTCTCCTGGTGGGGCCGTCTAGACACGATAAAAATGATGCTATCTCCCATTGTTTTATACACACTCTCTAATATTCCGGTCTCTATACCATCCAAATTCTTCAAACAGATCAACTCCATTCTAACCTCCTTTCTCTGAAACAAAAAGAAACCACGAATGTCCTTGGCACGCTTGATTCGTCCTAAATCTCAGGGTGGGGTTAACTTCCCTGATTTCCCAGCCTATCACAAGGCATTCCAACTGAGACAAGCCTCTTTTTGGCTCCAAGATCCAGACACCCCATGTCCATTATGGGCCAAACTTGAACGCCTTTTTCTATCTCCCTTCTCTTTTTCCGAATACCTCTCCTTCTCTCGCAAACCTGCATCTGTTTCTACCCCGATTCATAAGTTTACCACAAAAATACTTCTCTCCTTCTCCCATCCACCCCCTACCACTATTGCCGATTTCCTATCCTCCCCCATATGGCATAACACCTCCTTACTCATCCGAGATAGACCCTTTTTCTGGAAATCTTGGCACACTCGGGGTCTCCAATGGATTTCCCAACTTTTCTCCGACTCCTCTTTTTTACCTTTTCATGAACTCCGCATCCTTTATGACTTACCCACCTCCTTTGCACGCAAATATCACTTGCTTAAAAATGCAGTTCTATTGAAATATGATCTCCTCACTCAGCCCACCCCTCCTTCCTCCTCATCCACACCCACTATCTCGCTCCACTCCTTCTTGCGCAATGCACCAAAAGCTACTGCTATTTATAAATACCTTCACGCTACTGAGTCTCCAAGACCTAAATCCAAAGTCGAGGAATCCTGGGAGCATGACTTGTCTGTCTCCTGGTCAGTTCCCTTCTGGGACAAAATCTGGACCAAACTCCGCAAATCCTCAAGAGCAGCAACACTCACTCAGACTTTATTCTTTCTTTACAACAGACTCCTCTTCACTCCCTCTGACCTCCACAAACGCTTTCCTAACACTCCTCACACATGCTGGTCTTGCTCATCTCCACAAGCTGACTTATTCCACATGCTATTTTTATGTACTCATGTGCGTAGTTTTTGGTTACAGGTATGGGCTCAACTTAATGTGATTTTTCATACTTCTATCCCTTTCTCCCACACGCATATTTTTCTGGGTAGCCTTTCCTCTTGCTGGGATGTGGTTGACTTAAAACCCCAGATTGTTGACCTTTTACTTGCTGCCGCTTTCCAACAAATAACAGTTAACTGGAAGGATTTCTCCAAAATCTCTTTCAAAGCATGGTGGTTTAATGTCTGCCATAACCACAGGCTCGATACCACTCATGTTTTCCCGGCATGTTTGGCCGTCAAGCGCATGGACTTATGGACTCCAGTTACACTTTATTTGGACTCTTGTAGTAAACGTTTGTTTCATCCACTACCCCCACAACAAGAAGTTCCCAAACCCCCCTAAACGCTCGATACATTCCATTTATCCTTCACTGTATCACTTTCTTAAATTTTCCCAATGTTTTTATGATTGCCATATTTTACGCTCATGCATTTTTCCTGTCTCCCTTCCTTTTTTTTTCGCTTTGTACCCAAATTTCTTTTTTATTGCCAACGCATTTGTACATTTATGCCCTTTTAAGAGTCTTTAACTTTGTATTTCATTGTATTCTGTTTTGACACCTGTCTTTATCTTTTTATTATTATCAAATAAAATTCTTTTGAACTTAAAAAAAGTATTTTTTCCATGTCTATGTTTTACTTAAGTCTTAATGGGGACACTCACAGTATATAAAGTGCACTTATTGGTTCTTTTAGTCATGTGATCAAGGCTGCCGTGTTGCAGCCGAAACGCATCATGCTGGGGACAGAAGATCAATAAACCACCCTTAATTTGAAAAAAGCGCAGTGTTTGTGGTCTGTACCTACGTCGTGGAGTTGGTATCTATGCCGAGGAGTAGGAGTTGGAACGGATATATATATATATATATACATATATACATATATACATATATATATATATATATATATATATATATATATATATATATACATATGGAAAAAAAACGTTGCCGCTAGGTGGGGATGCACTTACAGGTAGGAATTGATGCCAACGCAAGGGCGCGAGCTGCGAACAGAGTCCCTTTCCTGCCAGACGGCCTCTTCAGTGGCAGCACATGTGACATGACGGCAAGCTGCAGGCACCAGTAAATACCCCCAGTAATTATGCACAGGTGTAAAACCTGAAGCAATGCTATCTGGGACTGGTGGTACCGTAAAACCCAAGTGGGTCGCCGCCGCCATTCGCATGCAACAAAAGTATTAAAGGGATTGCCAATGTCCCCGCAAGCACCCCGCAAGTAAAGGCACCTCCTGTACCACAGAAAGCTGCCCAAGTAAGGAGCTGTGGACCCGCAGTTGTAAGCGGTAGTGCAACCCCACGACAGGGCAGGCCGCCAACAATGGAAAAAAAAAGTTGCCGCTAGTTGGGGATGCACTTACCGGTAGGAATTGATGCCAATGCAAGGGCGCGAGCTGCGAACAGAGTCCCTTTCCTGCCAGACGCTTTTCGGGCCAACCCCCTCTTCAGTGGCAGCACATGTGACATGACGGCAAGCTGCAGGCACCAGTAAATACCCTCAGTAATTATGCACAGGTGTAAAACCTGAAGCAATGCTCTCTGGGACTGGTGGTTCCGTAAAACCCAAGTGGGTCGCCGCCGCCATTCGCATGCAACAAAAGTATTAAAGGGATTGCCAATGTCCCCGCAAGCACCCTGCAAGTAAAGGCACATTCTGTACCACAGAAAGCTGCCCAAGTAGGCCAGCTGTGGACCTGCAGTTGTAAGCGGTAGTGCAACCACGCTACCGGGCAGGCCGCCAACAATGGAAAGAAAAAGTTGCCGATAGGTGGGGATGCACTTACAGGTAGGAATTGATGCCAATGCAAGGGCGCGAGCTACAAACAGAGTCCCTTTCCTGCCAGATGGTTTTCGGGCCAATGCCCTCTTCAGTGGCAGCACATGTGACAAGACAGCAAGCTGCAGGCACCAGTAAATACCCTCAGTAATTATGCACAGGTGTAAAACCTGAAGCAATGCTCTCTGGGACTGGTGGTTCCGTAAGACCCAAGTGGGTCGCCGCCACCATTCGCATGCAACAAAAGTATTAAAGGGATTGCCAATGTCCCCGCAAGCACCCCGCAAGTAAAGGCACCTCCTGTACCACAGAAAGCTGCCCAAGTAAGGCAGCTGTGGAACCGCAGTTGTAAGCGGTAGTGCCACACCGCGACTGGGCAGGCCACCAACAATTGAAAGAAAAAGTTGCCGCTAGGTGGGGATGCACTTACAGGTAGGAATTGATGCCAATGCAAGGGCGCGAGCTGCGAACAGAGTCCCTTTCCTGCCAGACGCGTTTCGGGCCAACGCCCTCTTCAGTGGCAGCACATGTGACATAACGGCAAGCTGCAGGCACCATAAATACCCTCAGTAATTATGCACAGGTGTAAAACCTGAAGCAATGCTCTCTTGGGACTGGTGGTTCCGTAAAACCCAAGTGGGTCGCCGCCGCCATTTGCATGCAACAAAAGTATTAAAGGGATTGCCAATGTCCCCGCAAGCACCCCGCAAGTAAAGGCACCTCCTGTACCACAGAAAGCTGCCCAAGTAAGGAGCTGTGGACCCGCATTTGTAAGCGGTAGTGCAACCCCACAACAGGGCAGGCCGCCAACAATGGAAAAAAAAAGTTGCCGCTAGGTGGGGATGCACTTACCGGTAGGAATTGATGCCAATGCAAGGGCGCGAGCTGCGAACAGAGTCCCTTTCCTGCCAGACGCGTTTCGGGCCAACGCCCTCTTCAATGGCAGCACATGTGACATGACGGCAAGCTGCAGGCACCAGTAAATACCCTCAGTAATTATGCACAGGTGTAAAAGCTGAAGCAATGCTCACTGGGACTGGTGGTTCCGTAAAACCCAAGTGGGTCGCCTCCGCCATTCGCATGCAACAAAAGTATTAAAGGGATTGCCAATGTCCCCGCAAGCACCCCGCAAGTAAAGGCACCTCCTGTACCACAGAAAGCTGCCCAAGTAGGGCAGCTGTGGACCTGCAGTTGTAAGCGGTAGTGCAACCCCGCTACCGGGCAGGCCGCCAACAATGGAAAGAAAAAGTTGCCGCTAGGTGGGGATGCACTTACAGGTAGGAATTGATGCCAATGCAAGGGCGCGAGCTACAAACAGAGTCCCTTTCCTGCCAGACGCTTTTCGGGCCAATGCCCTCTTCAGTGGCAGCACATGTGACAAGACGGCAAGCTGCAGGCACCAGTAAATACCCTCAGTAATTATGCACAGGTGTAAAACCTGAAGCAATGCTCTCTGGGACTGGTGGTTCCGTAAGACCCAAGTGGGTCGCCGCCGCTATTCGCATGCAACAAAGGTATTAAAGGGATTGCCTATGTCCCCGCAAGCACCCCGCAAATAAAGGCACCTCCTGTACCACAGAAAGCTGCCCAAGTAAGGCAGCTGTGGACCCGCAGTTGTAAGCGGTAGTGCAACACCGCGACTGGGCAGGCCACCAACAATTGAAAGAAAAAGTTGCCGCTAGGTGGGGATGCACTTACAGGTAGGAATTGATGCCAATGCAAGGGCGCGAGCTGCAAACAGAGTCCCTTTCCTGCTAGACGCGTTTCGGGCCAACGCCCTCTTCAGTGGCAGCACATGTGACATGACGGCAAGCTGCAGGCACCATAAATACCCTCAGTAATTATGCACAGGTGTAAAACCTGAAGCAATGCTCTCTTGGGACTGGTGGTTCCGTAAAACCCAAGTGGGTCGCCAACGCCATTCACATGCAACAAAAGTATTAAAGGGATTGCCAATGTCCCCGCAAGCGCCCCGCAAGTAAAAGCACCTCCTGTATGACAGAAAGCTGTCCAAGTAAGGCAGCTGTGGACCCGCAGTTGTAAGCAGTAGTGCAACCCCGCGACCGGGCAGGCCGCCAACAATGGAAAGAAAAAGTTGCCGCTAGGTGGGGATGCACTTACAGGTAGGAATTGATGCCAATGCAAGGGCGCGAGCTGCGAACAGAGTCCCTTTCCTGCCAGACACGTTTTGGGCCAACGCCCTCTTCAGTGGCAGCACATGTGACATGACGGCAAGCTGCAGGCACCATAAATACCCTCAGTAATTATGCACAGGTGTAAAACCTGAAGCAATGCTCTCTTGGGACTGGTGGTTCCGTAAAACCCAAGTGGGTCGCCGCCGCCATTCGCATGCAACAAAAGTATTAAAGGGATTGCCAATGTCCCCGCAAGCACCCCGCAAGTAAAGGCACCTCCTGTACCACAGAAAGCTGCCCAAGTAAGGAGCTGTGGACCCGCAGTTGTAAGCGGTAGTGCAACCCCACGACAGGGCAGGCCGCCAACAATGGAAAAAAAAAGTTGCCGCTAGGTGGGGATGCACTTACCGGTAGGAATTGATGCCAATGCAAGGGCGCGAGCAGCGAACAGAGTCCCTTTCCTGCCAGACGCGTTTCGGGCCAACGCCCTCTTCAGTGGCAGCACATGTGACATGACGGCAAGCTGCAGGCACCAGTAAATACCCTCAGTAATTATGCACAGGTGTAAAACCTGAAGCAATGCTCTATGGGACTGGTGGTTCCGTAAAACCCAAGTGGGTCGCCGCCGCCATTCGCATGCAACAAAAGTATTAAAGGGATTGCCAATGTCCCCGCAAGCACCCCGCAAGTAAAGGCACCTCCTGTACCACAGAAAGCTGCCCAAGTAGGGCAGCTGTGGACCTGCAGTTGTAAGCGGTAGTGCAACCCCGCTACCGGGCAGGCCGCCAACAATGGAAAGAAAAAGTTGCCGCTAGGTGGGGATGCACTTACAGGTAGGAATTGATGCCAATGCAAGGGCGCGAGCTACAAACAGAGTCCCTTTCCTGCCAGACGCTTTTCGGGCCAATGCCCTCTTCAGTGGAAGCACATGTGACAAGACGGCAAGCTGCATGCACCAGTAAATACCCTCAGTAATTATGCACAGGTGTAAAACCTGAAGCAATGCTCTCTGGGACTGGTGGTTCCGTAAGACCCAAGTGGGTCGCCGCCGCCATTCGCATGCAACAAAGGTATTAAAGGGATTGCCAATGTCCCCCGCAAGCACCCCGCAAGTAAAGGCACCTCCTGTACCACAGAAAGCTGCCCAAGTAAGGCAGCTGTGGACCCACAGTTGTAAGCGGTAGTGCAACACCGCGACTGGGCAGGCCACCAACAATTGAAAGAAAAAGTTGCCGCTAGGTGGGGATGCACTTACAGGTAGGAATTGATGCCAATGCAAGGGCCCGAGCTGCGAACAGAGTCCCTTTCCTGCTAGACGCGTTTCGGGCCAACGCCCTCTTCAGTGGCAGCACATGTGACATGACGGCAAGCTGCAGGCACCATAAATACCCTCAGTAATTATGCACAGGTGTAAAACCTGAAGCAATGCTCTCTTGGGACTGGTGGTTCCGTAAAACCCAAGTGGGTCGCCGACGCCATTCGCATGCAACAAAAGTATTAAAGGGATTGCCAATGTCCCCGCAAGCGCCCCGCAAGTAAAAGCACCTCCTGTATGACAGAAAGCTGTCCAAGTAAGGCAGCTGTGGACCCGCAGTTGTAAGCAGTAGTGCAACCCCGCGACCGGGCAGGCCGCCAACAATGGAAAGAAAAAGTGGCCTAGCGGCAACTTTTTTTTTATATATATAATATATATATATATATATATATATATATATATCCAAACACAGGTACCCCTCTTTAACACGATGCCACACGAAGGATATATGCTCATTTTTATTCCACGTGATAGCCTGCTAGCATTTTTCTTCGTGAACAGTTTATATAAAATAAACGCCAATTAAGCCAGACGCGTTTCAGGTTTGACACCTTTCTTCAGTAGCTAGGTTGGCCCAAGATCAGCAGCGTCGCAATGAATGCACGTTGATAAGGTTCCCACTGCTGCCCCAGTGGGCGTGGCCATCAACACGGCCCCCTGGATGTTGTAGTGCATTCACATCAAATCACAGTGGATGCTTCGCCAAAGTCTCGAAATATTCTAAAATGTTTATTGCCACAGTTCAAGAAGGCTCCTGCCTCGCTTTGTGGCTCCCACATGTGAGCAGAGAAATCGGCTCCCTCCCTGTAAGGGCTCCCTTTCTTCCTTCGTCCTTAAGCAGCACGCACCACCATGGTGCCTCCGCAGGTCCGCCTTTGCCTGGCAGTGGGCTCCGTGTACCGACCGGGAAAGCCGTAATTATCTCCAAACACAGGTACCCCTCTTTAACACGATGCCACACGAAGGATATATGGTCATTTTTATTCCACGTGATAGCCTGCTAGCATTTTTCTTCGTGAACAGCTTATATAAAATAAACGCCAATTAAGCCAGACGCGTTTCAGGTTTGACACCTTTCTTCAGTAGCTAGGTTGGCCCAAGATCAGCAGCGTCGCGATGAATGCACGTTGATAAGGTTCCCACTGCTGCCCCAGTGGGCGTGGCCATCAACACGGCCCCCTGCATGTTGTAGTGCATTCACATCAAATCACAGTGGATGCTTCGCCAAAGTCTCGAAATATTCTAAAATGTTTATTGCCACAGTTCAAGAAGGCTCCTGCCTTGCTTTGTGGCTCCCACATGTGAGCAGAGAAATCGGCTCCCTCCCTGTAAGGGCTCCCTTTCTTCCTTCGTCCTTAAGCAGCACTCACCACCATGGTGCCTCCGCAGGTCCGCCTTTGCCTGGCAGTGGGCTCCGTGTACCGACCGGGAAAGCCATAATTATCTCCAAACACAGGTACCCCTCTTTAACACGATGCCACACGAAGGATATATGCTCATTTTTATTCCACGTGATAGCCTGCTAGCATTTTTCTTCGTGAACAGCTTATATAAAATAAACGCCAATTAAGCCAGACGCGTTTCAGGTTTGACACCTTTCTTCAGTAGCTAGGTTGGCCCAAGATCAGCAGCGTCGCGATGAATGCACGTTGATAAGGTTCCCACTGCTGCCCCATCGGGCGTGGCCATCAACACGGCCCCCTGGATGTTGTAGTGCATTCACATCAAATCACAGTGGATGCTTCGCCAAAGTCTCGAAATATTCTAAAATGTTTATTGCCACAGTTCAAGAAGGCTCCTGCCTCGCTTTGTGGCTCCCACATGTGAGCAGAGAAATCGGCTCCCTCCCTGTAAGGGCTCCCTTTCTTTCTTCGTCCTTAAGCAGCACGCACCACCATGGTGCCTCCGCAGGTCCGCCTTTGCCTGGCAGTGGGTTCCGTGTACCGACCGGGAAAGCCGTAATTATCTCCAAACACAGGTACCCCTCTTTAACACGATGCCACACGAAGGATATATGCTCATTTTTATTCCACGTGATAGCCTGCTAGCATTTTTCTTCGTGAACAGCTTATATAAAATAAACGCCAATTAAGCCAGACGCGTTTCAGGTTTGACACCTTTCTTCAGTAGCTAGGTTGGCCCAAGATCAGCAGCGTCGCGATGAATGCACGTTGATAAGGTTCCCACTGCTGCCCCAGTGGGAACCTTATCAGAATATTACTGAAGAAAGGTGTCAAACCTGAAACGCGTCTGGCTTAATTGGCGTTTATTTTATATAAGCTGTTCACGAAGAAAAATGCTAGCAGGCTATCACGTGGAATAAAAATGAGCATATATCCTTCGTGTGGCATCGTGTTAAAGAGGGGTACCTGTGTTTGGATATATATATATACCCCGAGAGTGCAGTGTGTTTCTACACGTGAGCTTTAATATTAAAATGGACCCATCACCATTTTAACGGCACCCGTCGAGAAGAGTGCAGTGCGTCCTTGGTGGAACTAGGAGCGAAGTATGAAACTACACACGCCCTGCACCACCTGTGTAGCATTCTGGGATATGGAGTCGTGATAGCGTCAATCATCTAGATTGAAGGGACAACGGATATATGCCGTCCCCTGCTCCGTGCACCGTGATGCTGCTTGGTTCGACGATGGGGTGTCCAGCAGACAAGCCGACGGATTGAATGGTGCTTTGTGGAACAATTGCGCAACGAAGGGAACATCTGAGAAAAGGTCTCTGGCAAGGCTGTCAATTTCATCTAGACTTTTATTGCCCATTTGAATTGCCCGAGTCCGTGGGGATTTCCTGTACCACCTGGTAACAATCAAGGCATTGACTTTTTCCCCGTGATTGCGCTGACCAATGGGAATGCTTCCCTACTGCTCAAAGCACCTCCTCGCTGGCCTGCCTGCACTATCAAAACGAGCAGGAAGAAGGCAGACACGCCGAAACGCGTCCTCGTGATAATAAAAGCTTTTTGGACTGAAAACCCCGAGAGTGCAGTGTGTTTCTACACGTGAGCTTTAATATTAAAATGGACCCATCACCATTTTAACGGCACCCGTCGAGAAGAGTGCAGTGCGTCCTTGGTGGAACTAGGAGCGAAGTATGAAACTACACACGCCCTGCACCACCTGTGTAGCATTCTGGGATATGGAGTCGTGATAGCGTCAATCATCTAGATTGAAGGGACAACGGATATATGCCGTCCCCTGCTCCGTGCACCGTGATGCTGCTTGGTTCGACGATGGGGTGTCCAGCAGACAAGCCGACGGATTGAATGGTGCTTTGTGGAACAATTGCGCAACGAAGGGAACATCTGAGAAAAGGTCTCTGGCAAGGCTGTCAATTTCATCTAGACTTTTATTGCCCATTTGAATTGCCCGAGTCCGTGGGGATTTCCTGTACCACCTGGTAACAATCAAGGCATTGACTTTTTCCCCGTGATTGCGCTGACCAATGGGAATGCTTCCCTACTGCTCAAAGCACCTCCTCGCTGGCCTGCCTGCACTATCAAAACGAGCAGGAAGAAGGCAGACACGCCGAAACGCGTCCTCGTGATAATAAAAGCTTTTTGGACTGAAAACCCCGAGAGTGCAGTGTGTTTCTACACGTGAGCTTTAATATTAAAATGGACCCATCACCATTTTAACGGCACCCGTCGAGAAGAGTGCAGTGCGTCCTTGGTGGAACTAGGAGCAAAGTATGAAACTACACACGCCCTGCACCACCTGTGTAGCATTCTGGGATATGGAGTCGTGATAGCGTCAATCATCTAGATTGAAGGGACAACGGATATATGCCGTCCCCTGCTCCGTGCACCGTGATGCTGCTTGGTTCGACGATGGGGTGTCCAGCAGACAAGCCGACGGATTGAATGGTGCTTTGTGGAACAATTGCGCAACGAAGGGAACATCTGAGAAAAGGTCTCTGGCAAGGCTGTCAATTTCATCTAGACTTTTATTGCCCATTTGAATTGCCCGAGTCCGTGGGGATTTCCTGTACCACCTGGTAACAATCAAGGCATTGACTTTTTCCCCGTGATTGCGCTGACCAATGGGAATGCTTCCCTACTGCTCAAAGCACCTCCTCGCTGGCCTGCCTGCACTATCAAAACGAGCAGGAAGAAGGCAGACACGCCGAAACGCGTCCTCGTGATAATAAAAGCTTTTTGGACTGAAAACCCCGAGAGTGCAGTGTGTTTCTACACGTGAGCTTTAATATATATATATATATATATTACCTACTGGCTATCGCCAGTAGGTATATATAGTTAGGATTTTTTCCCTATGGCATTTTTGAAAATTCTATGTCTAATAACTTTGGCGTTTGTGGACGGAATCGGCTGAAATTTTCAGGAAAATGGCACATTTTGTTTCTGAGCAGCCCTTGAAAATTTGGGGGGGTTTTGTCAAGGGGGGGCCGAGAAAAAAGGGGGGTCCCAAAACACGTTTTTCCCATGTTAATTTCCATAGGGCGGTTGGACTCACTTTTAGCTCGAACGGCTGAATGGATTTGCACCAAACTTGGCAAAATTGTAGGGACTGTTAGCCCGATGTGCCTTTGCTAGGTCTCAATATATGTGCTCCAGTAGTTTTTGAGAAATTAACGTTCAAAACAAGATATATATCTGTAACAGCGCTCTGGGCAGCGATCCGGTCCGCTTACTTTTCACGAAACGGAACTTTGCGCGCAGAAAGCTGATTGGCTCTCCGGTGTCTGTCAACATTCTAAACAGTCCGGAGCGGCCGCCATCTTATCTCTCGGTAGGATCGAGAGAGAAGAAGAGGTGAAAAACGAAGGGGGAATTTATTGAAAGGGGGCAAGGTATACCCCTCTTGACCCCCTAGGAATGTTGTTGGGGTTATTAAAGGGTCCCGTGGGGAAAATAAAAAAAAAATGATTTTTCACGGTAGAAGCGCTTCACGGGCCACGAACTGGGCCGCAAACTGGTAGCGAAACGGGAATTCGCCATTTTGTGCTTCGTTAATTAAATTACTAGGTATAAGGGGGTGCGGGAGACGTATCCTAATCCCCTATGTTTCCTGAGGGTGGCTGAGGAGGCTCATATATGTTGATACATCTCTTCCAGCGGCTGTGCGTGAGCTTTTTTTTTTTTTGCTGCGTGACAGTCCGGAGCGGCCGCCATCTTATCTCTCGGTAGGATCGAGAGAGAAGAAGAGGTGAAAAACAAAGGGGGAATTTAATGAAAGGGGGCAAGGTATCCCCCTCTTGACCCCCTAGGAATGTTGTTGGGGTTATTAAAGGGTCCTGTGGGGAAAATAAAAAAAAAAATGATTTTTCACGGTAGAAGCGCTTCACGGGCCGCGAACTGGGCCGCAAACTGGTAGCGAAACGGGAATTCGCCATTTTGTGCTTCGTTAATTAAATTACTAGGTATAAGGGGGTGCGGGAGACGTATCCTAATCCCCTATGTTTCCTGAGGGTGGCTGAGGAGGCTCATATATGTTGATACATCTCTTCCAGCGGCTGCGCCATCTTGCCTTTTTTCCAATGCCACAATTTTGTCGTGCACGGCAGCCATTTTAGATGCCAGGCTGGTCCCAGGCTATCACCTACCCCTGCAGATGTAGTTTATGGCCCCAGCTGTAGAGAATTCAGACATGCCAACCCTCCCGATTCAGGCGTGAGACTACTGATTTCAGTGCTAGTCTCCCGCCTCCCGATTTCTGCAAGCAAAAACCCGGGGGCATATTACGAACAACTAGCGATAATTTTTGTCTCTAACTTGTTTAGAGACAAAAATTATCGCCGCACATCGGCGATTTTTATCGCAGATAAACTTTGCTATTATCGCAGAAAAGTCAGCGATATTCATGTATTATCGAGCAAATGCTCTTAGCCATGTTATCCACCTACCATTGGATAACATGGCTAAGAACTGCTCAGGGCAGGTGTTAGATTTTGGAGATATTCGCGCTTAGCGCGAATATCTCCAAAAGTTGGTAATAGGAGATAGCGATGTTAGGGACTGTTTCCAGTCGCTAACATCTTGGCACGCCACTTTGCATGTCATTAGTGATAAGTATCACTGACATGCAAAGCGGGGCCCAAGATGGTCGCTATCTCCTTTTAGCTGTCACTAACTGGTGTTAGCGACAGCTTGGTAATAGGGAGATAATTTTATCTCCGCTTTCATGGCTTTTAAAGCCAAAAAAGCGGAGATAAACCCCCTTGATAATATGCCCCACGATTCCTTGGGGGTTTCAGCTGACAGGGCTTGGTATTGTGTTACATGGTAATTTTTCCAGGAAACGTCAGAGGGTCGATGCAGGGGTTCTAGAAGAGGTGATAAACCATTTAAGCCTCATGAACAAGCGCATGGTCTTTTAAAGATTTGTGAAGTACTCTGGGCGGCGGTGTGTGTGTGCCCTCTTTCAGGAGCGGGCGGGGGGGCACTGCCAGCAACTTGCCAGGTCAGGTAGTGTTCAACACGTGCATCACCCTTTCTCTGCCTGCTATTGCGCTCCATGCTTCGGAAAGGTAAGAAAAAGAACGTGCATTTGAGTTTGAAATGTCCGATCCTGCAGCAGCACACTTCCAAAGCCCACACATGACAGTAACCCGATTCAAGGCCCCATTCACCCGTTTTTTAAAAAATAGATAACACTCCAACAAAGTAAGATTATAAAACTTTATTAACTTTTAACTATAATGAACGGAACAAAAACTGTAAAAACATTTAAACATTTTTCACCCAAAAAAGCAACAATGGTCAGAAGCTGTCTTTTGTGCGAATAGTCCCAAGGCAGCACAACGTGCAGAGTTCTGGACGGCACCCAGGTGATGTCGCCTGGGTGCCGCACTGGTTTTGGGATCCTACAATGCTGCTCCGAAAATTGGCGTGGGGCGTCCCGGGTGGTGCGGGGGGAGGCCTCGTCAGTAGCGGTCTGTTGTGCGAATAGTCCCAAGGCAGCAGAACGCGCTGAGATGTTGATGGCACCCAGGTGATGTCCAGTAAACTGCCGCACTGGTTTTGGTATCCTACAATGCTGCTCCGAAAATTGGCGTGCGGCGGCCCGGGGGGGGGGGGGCGTGGGGGAGGCGGCGTGAACGGGCCTCCCCAGGTGGCGGCCATCCAGCTGAGTTGCGCCCGCTCTTGCGGCTACAGCGTCTCGCTCACCATGTTGTTGAGTTCCTCCCACTCTTGCAGTGCAGCGATAGGCGGCTGCAACATGACTCTTAAAATGGCGGACGGCTCTTCGGTTTTGGGCCTGGTCCACTGAAATGGCCCTGGGACACCTTGGAACTCGGACGCTTGCCTGCTAGGGCTTGGGCTCCATTCTTGAAAAGCGTCCCCTCAGCCGTGAAGATTCTACAAAAGTCTTGGGGGCCCCCGACTCCCGCAGGCTTCCGGTGGGGAGCGGCTGCCATGATTGCTCGTGGAATGACCACGACGGAGCCACGAGATGGTGGTGCTCTCATGCTGATGCCAGCTTCAGTCTGAATGATCCAGAAACAAGGTGGGGCTTTCATCGTTTGGGAAAAAAAAATGTTCTAAACCAATGAAAAGTGTTATTTTTAGGTCATATGACCAAACCTTCCATCTTTAGGAAACCAAAAGTAAAATGAACCAATGAAAAGTTTTATAAACAAGTCACATGACCTGTTCTGCGGCATAGGGCTACAAAAAGCGTAGAAAATCCGTTGGCACGTGAGGCGGCGTCAGTAGCGGACCGATGTGCGAATAGGCCGAAGGCAGCACAACGCGTCGAGATCCGGATGGCACCGAGGTGGTGTCCAGCAAATTGCCGCACTGGTGTGGCCATCCTACAATGCTGCGCCGAAAGACGGCGCGTCCAGCTGAGTTGCGGTCACTCTTGCGGTACAGTGACTCGAACGCGCCGAGATCCGGATGGCACCGAGGTGGTGTCCAGCAAATTGCCGCACTGGTGTGGCCATCCTACAATGCTGCGCCGAAAGACGGCGTGTCCAGCTGAGTTGCGGTCACTCTTGCGGTACAGTGACTCGAACGCGCCGAGATCCGGATGGCACCGAGGTGGTGTCCAGCAAGTTGCCGCACTGGTGTGGCCATCCTACAATGCTGCGCCGAAAGTCGGCGTGGGGTGCCCCGTTGGCTTATGAGGTGATGTCAGTAGTGGACCGATGTGTGAATAGGTCGGAACCAGCACAAGGCGCCAAGATCCGAATGGCAAGTCCTGGATGTTGAGTACCATAGTTGAGAGTTCTGAGCAGTGCTTGTAAGACTGTCTGAAGCTTATTTGCACCTGCTGCAGCTTCACTATTGCCCTGGTGTGGCCAAAGGTCGCACATGACATAGGCGGCCGGCTCCCGAGGTCCGGCGGAACTTTTTGCCTTTTCCTTTCTGCTTCTTTTCCTACAATCCGTTTCATCTGAAGACACGACCAGGTCCCTGAATGTGTGCAGGGGGACGCTATTGATTGAATGAAAATGGCGGCTTGACACAAAGCTGACTCAAGCGTTGCTGTTGATGCTATACAGACAAAAATTGGTTTTCAGTTTGTACATTCTTCAGGATTTTTTTTCCATCCAAGTCTGATTGAGAGTTTGTAGAAAAATGGCTTCAGATTTTCCACATACTACTCTTCAACATTCTTCCTAAATGTAACAATGTAAAACTCACTAGGAGAACGGCTGTTTCTGTTTCCTTTCAAAATGCTGCCAACAATATTTTCTGAATGGAAGACACCATCTTGAAGCATAAAGGGCCGAAAGGGGTTCTGGTCTGGCCGATGGTTGGTGGAGACATTTTGACTATATCTTGGACCTGCCCGGACTCGCCCAAAATGGCGCCGGTATGAATGGGACTCGTAGCTCCTTGCCCGCAAATGTATATCTAGAAAATGTTATTGTAAGTGGCCCTGTCTTATTTTAATTACAAAATGTACGTCCACCGATTCCGCAACTGTTAGACACCTTAGTTCTTGCAACCTAATGGCCCGCTCGTTACGTTCCTCTACAGTGTAAATGTCTCCTCATCATATACGATTTCAGTTTGCTCCGTGGCCGGCCCACGTGGTTATAGGCCCGTATTTGTATACTGACATTTTCACAATAAAGGTTTTTAAAACAAAACACGGTAGTAGTATTTACATTGGTAAAGTTTTTACTTTTAGTCACTGTTTTCGAATCAGTAAAAGGCAAGTGAAATAAAGCAGTCCAATTACATGACGGATAAAAGGTATAATATGTAGGAACGCAGTAAAGATAAATGGTCAAGGGCAGTTGTGTTTTCCACTCCTGCAACATAAAGTGATCGATAAGAATCTGATAATCAGGCGTATCGGCGACTAAGACAGCAGGCCGAGTATCTTTTACTCAACGGCTCCGTCATGGAACGAAGAAACGCCCTTTTTCTCGAAAAAGGAATATATTTTACTTGCAGGACAGTTGTACATTTTCCGGGAAAGTACATTAGCCTGGAATATTATAACATATGTTTTAAAAAAAATAATGTTCGAAAACAATAAAAAGCGTAATTTTTAGGTCATATGACCAAGCTTTTCATCATTAAAATAACAAAAGTAAAATGAACCAATGAAAAGTTTTATTAACAAGTCACATGACCTGTTATGCTTACGTTACGCGCTGCGCGCCGCGCCTCGGATCACTTCCGGGTGCGCTAACGCGGCGTGTCACATAACGCATTACGCGACAACGTAGGTCAAGAATATAGTCAAAATGTCTCCACCAACCAGCGTTCGGAACACAACCCCTTTCAGTAGTCCAAAAAGTTCTGTTAAATGACAACAGAGGGGACAGGCAACAAGAACCATCAGTCAAAGAGGGGAGGGCAAGTTCTTCTCTTCCGGGTCATGTTGGGGCGCTACCGGAACTGATCGAATTGGTAATCTACAGTGTTTCTGGATGTTTCAGACTAAAGCTGGCGTCAGCATGAGAGCACTTCCATCTCGTAGCTCCGTCGTGGCCATTCCACGAGCAGACATGGCAGCCGCTCCCCACCAGAAGCCTGCGGGAGTCGGAGGCCCCCAAGACTTTTGTAGAATCTTCACGGCTGAGGGGACGCTTTCGAGAATGGGACCCAAGCCCTAGCAGACAAGCGTCCGAGTTCAAAGGTGTCCCAGGGCCATTTTAGTGGACCAGGCCCAAAACCGAAGAGCCATCCGCCATTTTGAGAGTCCTGTGGCAGCCGCCTATCGCTGCACCGCAAGAGCGGGAGCAACTCAACTACATGATGAGCGAGACGCTGTAGTCGCAAGAGCGGGCGGTAAACAGCTGAATGGCGGAAAAGGCACAGTGTAGCAAAAGCGGGCGGAATGGCAACTGAAACGGTAAAGGGGCGCCCCACTACAGCTTGTCTTCAGGTCAAACGGATTGTGGGACAAGGTCCAGAATTGAAGAGTCATCAAAAGGCAAAAAGTTCCGCCGGACCCCGGGAGCCGGCCGCCTATGTCGGGGGCGATCTCAGGCTATACCAGTGCTATAAGACTTGGGGAGGGTGTCGGAGCCAAGCGTCTTCTCCGAGTCCGTGCCATCACACCGTCCCTCGGGGGCCTCCGTCAAGCGGTTTAGGGAGGTACCATATAACATTGTTTTCAAATGCAGTCAGGTCCACAAACGACCCTCACTTACTTTGAGAATAGTGAAGCTGCAGTAGGTGGAAATAAGCTTCAGACAGTCTTACAAGCACTGCTTTTGTAAACATTTTTTGTTTTTTTTGTATTTTTGCACAGTTTTATATATTTTTTTTGTTTTTGATGGAGGGGAAACAACAAAGCACAGGCATTGAAAAAGGCTCAAACTCAGAACTCTGAACTATGGCACCCAACATCCAGGAGCTTGCCATCCGGATCTTGGAGCCTTGTGCTGTTTTCGACCTATTCACACATCGGTCCACTACTGACATCATCTTATAAACCAACGTTATGTAAATAGTTTTTTAATAAAATGTTTTATCCTGTTTCTTTGCTGGTGTGTTGTCTATATTTTTAATATTTGCATAGGGTTTGTCGTTATTTTGTGCGGGATGGGTGATGGAGCCGAGCTGTCTTGCAGCCCTCATGGTGTGGAGCTCAGTTCATCTCACTATTTTCGTATTTCTCATGAAGGGTTGTTTATAATATTTCTATTTTAGCGAGGTCAAAAAAAGATCCAATTAGTGGCGTACTGATTTTGCTCGATTACTTTTATTTTTTTACACGATTTTTCCCGATCTGCAAAGACTAAACAGAGTATTGCGACTTTGTGCTTGTTTGTAAATAGAGAATGATCCAAAGAGAACCAATTCTAAAACAGTAAATGCTTGGATAACAATCAATCAAATGGAGAGACAAGCAGGCACGATGGATTACAACGGGGGCAAAGGCCTGCGTTAACTACCGTTTACTATCTGCAAAGAGAGAGTACTACTAAGAGAAAAGAGGGGAGGGGGGGGCAGCGTTCAAAGCACATCAGCGTGCATAAATACGAAAATGTTTTTATCTATCACGTACTTGACATTTTAAAGCTTTTCATATTTGCTATTAAAAAACCAATGAAATTCACAGAAAAAACCATAGGTTATAGTGGATATATAGTTAGGAATTTGCATTTACAAAACCTTGAAAATTCAATGAAAAAACCATTGGTTTTAGGCCATATATAGTTAGGGATTTGCATTTACAAAACCTTATTTTACTCGCATAAAACCATTGAAATTCCATATATAGTTATAAGCGCTAACTATATATCGCGCACCCGCAATCCACTGCTGATGATGTCACATATTACATCATTCATGACATGGTTAGTGACATCACTGATGACATCACTGATGACATCTCAAATGACATCACTGATGACATCACTGAAAACATCTCATTTGACATGACTGATAACATCACTGATGATATCATTCATGTGATAATACGATGAACCTCTTCAGACTCTAATATAACCTTAGATACAATCAGTGTAAACAGACACTCACAGACTGTCACTCATCCATGGAGTTACTCACACACCTAGTCAGTCATGCAAAGAATCAATCACACCTCCATTTCCTCAACTATACAGTTATACAAACTTTACTTATTCAAACATATACTAACACATATTTACTCTATTATACAATCCCTGATACAAGTTCACAATGATCCATACAGCCACTCACACATTCACTGGCTCTTATGCACAGTTATTTATATATGTCAACTCTCACATGTACTGTGTTTTACATATGTACTTACTTTGACATGTAGCACTGAGATATCCATTCACTCACCAATACACTCATGCACACAGTCAACCGCCCATACAGCTGTTTCCACATGCACTTTTGAAACCATACATCTAGTGAATCAACTGCTCACACATCTATGCACAGAGTCATACACCTCCCAGCCACCCACACACACACTCAGTATCCCATACAAATACTTGGGCAACCAATCAATAACCCATATAGTTACTCATATAGCTACTTATCAACACATGCAACAGTTTACAGAACAACAGACATAATGATGCACAAATTAAGACAGTTTAGTCACTAACCCATGCACTCAGTGAGACACATTTAATCACTCACTCATACAGTCAGTCATGCACCTACTAAATCCTTCATCCAGACACTTATACATCCACTCATTCTTCAATATGTAAGACATATTTTAACTTTACAGAAACATACAGTCACTGGATGTTGTCATCAGTGATGTCATCAGTGATGTCATTTGAGATGTCATCAGTGATGTCATCAGTGATGTCACTAACCATGTCATGAATGATGTAATATGTGACATCATCAGCAGTGGATTGCGGGTGCGCGATATATAGTTAGCGCTTATAACTATATATGGAATTTCAATGGTTTTATGCGAGTAAAATAAGGTTTTGTAAATGCAAATCCCTAACTATATATGGCCTAAAACCAATGGTTTTTTCATTGAATTTTCAAGGTTTTGTAAATGCAAATTCCTAACTATATATCCACTATAACCTATGGTTTTTTCTGTGAATATATATATATATATA
>NW_028255339.1:0-51363 GCF_964263255.1 Lissotriton vulgaris
TTTCAAATGTTTTATTTTTGAACGTCAGTTCACATTTGTAGGTGGATCATCAGTGTTAGAGCTAAAATTAGCATGTTTAAAGTGATTTTCATGCTTCCAGGGGCTCGGGAAGTTAATTAAATACCATTTGGAGGCATTTAATGTTCGAGCAAAAACGGCTGATTTTCGACAAAAGAGATAACACCCCCCCATTACGTCATGCTTCAGAAATGTGGAAAATGGTCCGTTTTCAAATGTTTTATTTTTGAACGTCAGTTCACATTTGTAGGTGGATCATCAGTGTTAGAGCTAAAATTAGCATGTTTAAAGTGATTTTCATGCTTCCAGGGCCCAAAACACAAGATTTATGGAATGGTTAAAAGTGCATGAAAATGGCCAATTTACTCACTCTGAGTTCTCAAAAAGGGTTTCTTCACCCCGGGAAGTTAATTAAATACCATTTGGAGGCATTTAATGTTCGAGCAAAAACGGCTGATTTTCGACAAAAGAGATAACACCCCCCTTTACGTCATGCTTCAGAAATGTGGAAAATGGTCCGTTTTCAAATGTTTTATTTTTGAACGTCAGTTCACATTTGTAGGTGGATCATCAGTGTTAGAGCTAAAATTAGCATGTTTAAAGTGATTTTCATGCTTCCAGGGGCTCGGGAAGTTAATTAAATACCATTTGGAGGCATTTAATGTTCGAGCAAAAACGGCTGATTTTCGACAAAAGAGATAACACCCCCCCATTACGTCATGCTTCAGAAATGTGGAAAATGGTCCGTTTTCAAATGTTTTATTTTTGAACGTCAGTTCACATTTGTAGGTGGATCATCAGTGTTAGAGCTAAAATTAGCATGTTTAAAGTGATTTTCATGCTTCCAGGGGCCCAAAACACAAGATTTATGGAATGGTTAAAAGTGCATGAAAATGGCCAATTTACTCACTCTGAGTTCTCAAAAAGGGTTTCTTCACCCCGGGAAGTTAATTAAATACCATTTGGAGGCATTTAATGTTCGAGCAAAAACGGCTGATTTTCGACAAAAGAGATAACACCCCCCCATTACGTCATGCTTCAGAAATGTGGAAAATGGTCCGTTTTCAAATGTTTTATTTTTGAACGTCAGTTCACATTTGTAGGTGGATCATCAGTGTTAGAGCTAAAATTAGCATGTTTAAAGTGATTTTCATGCTTCCAGGGGCCCAAAACACAAGATTAATGGAATGGTTAAAAGTGCATGAAAATGGCCAATTTACTCACTCTGAGTTCTCAAAAAGGGTTTCTTCACCCCGGGAAGTGAAATAAATACCATTTGGAGGCATTTAATGTTCGAGCAAAAACGGCTGATTTTCGACAAAAGAGATAACACCCCCCCATTACGTCATGCTTCAGAAATGTGGAAAATGGTCCGTTTTCAAATGTTTTATTTTTGAACGTCAGTTCACATTTGTAGGTGGATCATCAGTGTTAGAGCTAAAATTAGCATGTTTAAAGTGATTTTCATGCTTCCAGGGGCTCGGGAAGTGAAATAAATACCATTTGGAGGCATTTAATGTTCGAGCAAAAACGGCTGATTTTCGACAAAAGAGATAACACCCCCCCATTACGTCATGCTTCAGAAATGTGGAAAATGGTCCGTTTTCAAATGTTTTATTTTTGAACGTCAGTTCACATTTGTAGGTGGATCATCAGTGTTAGAGCTAAAATTAGCATGTTTAAAGTGATTTTCATGCTTCCAGGGGCCCAAAACACAAGATTTATGGAATGGTTAAAAGTGCATGAAAATGGCCAATTTACTCACTCTGAGTTCTCAAAAAGGGTTTCTTCACCCCGGGAAGTTAATTAAATACCATTTGGAGGCATTTAATGTTCGAGCAAAAACGGCTGATTTTCGACAAAAGAGATAACACCCCCCATTACGTCATGCTTCAGAAATGTGGAAAATGGTCCGTTTTCAAATGTTTTATTTTTGAACGTCAGTTCACATTTGTAGGTGGATCATCAGTGTTAGAGCTAAAATTAGCATGTTTAAAGTGATTTT
Source organism: Lissotriton vulgaris (assembly GCF_964263255.1). Lineage (NCBI taxonomy): Eukaryota > Metazoa > Chordata > Amphibia > Caudata > Salamandridae > Lissotriton > Lissotriton vulgaris. Next base: position 2,024 of record NW_028255339.1, read on the forward strand.
CATGCTTCCAGGGGCTCGGGAAGTTAATTTAATACCATTTGGAGGCATTTAATGTTCGAGCAAAACGGCTGATTTTCGACAAAAGAGATAACACCCCCCATTACGTCATGCTTCAGAAATGTGGAAAATGGTCCGTTTTCAAATGTTTTATTTTTGAACGTCAGTTCACATTTGTAGGTGGATCATCAGTGTTAGAGCTAAAATTAGCATGTTTAAAGTGATTTTCATGCTTCCAGGGGCCCAAAACACAAGATTTATGGAATGGTTAAAAGTGCATGAAAATGGCCAATTTACTCACTCTGAGTTCTCAAAAAGGGTTTCTTCACCCCGGGAAGTTAATTAAATACCATTTGGAGGCATTTAATGTTCGAGCAAAAACGGCTGATTTTCGACAAAAGAGATAACACCCCCCCATTACGTCATGCTTCAGAAATGTGGAAAATGGTGCGTTTTCAAATGTTTTATTTTTGAACGTCAGTTCACATTTGTAGGTGGATCATCAGTGTTAGAGCTAAATTAGCATGTTTAAAGTGATTTTCATGCTTCCAGGGGCTCGGGAAGTTAATTAAATACCATTTGGAGGCATTTAATGTTCGAGCAAAAACGGCTGATTTTCGACAAAAGAGATAACACCCCCCCATTACGTCATGCTACAGAAATGTGGAAAATGGTCCGTTTTCAAATGTTTTATTTTTGAACGTCAGTTCACATTTGTAGGTGGATCATCAGTGTTAGAGCTAAAATTAGCATGTTTAAAGTGATTTTCATGCTTCCAGGGGCCCAAAACACAAGATTTATGGAATGGTTAAAAGTGCATGAAAATGGCCAATTTACTCACTCTGAGTTCTCAAAAAGGGTTTCTTCACCCCGGGAAGTTAATTAAATACCATTTGGAGGCATTTAATGTTCGAGCAAAAACGGCTGATTTTCGACAAAAGAGATAACACCCCCCCATTACGTCATGCTTCAGAAATGTGGAAAATGGTCCGTTTTCAAATGTTTTATTTTTGAACGTCAGTTCACATTTGTAGGTGGATCATCAGTGTTAGAGCTAAAATTAGCATGTTTAAAGTGATTTTCATGCTTCCAGGGGCTCGGGAAGTTAATTAAATACCATTTGGAGGCATTTAATGTTCGAGCAAAAACGGCTGATTTTCGACAAAAGAGATAACACCCCCCCATTACGTCATGCTTCAGAAATGTGGAAAATGGTCCGTTTTCAAATGTTTTATTTTTGAACGTCAGTTCACATTTGTAGGTGGATCATCAGTGTTAGAGCTAAAATTAGCATGTTTAAAGTGATTTTCATGCTTCCAGGGGCCCAAAACACAAGATTTATGGAATGGTTAAAAGTGCATGAAAATGGCCAATTTACTCACTCTGAGTTCTCAAAAAGGGTTTCTTCACCCCGGGAAGTTAATTAAATACCATTTGGAGGCATTTAATGTTCGAGCAAAAACGGCTGATTTTCGACAAAAGAGATAACACCCCCCCATTACGTCATGCTTCAGAAATTTGGAAAATGGTCCGTTTTCAAATGTTTTATTTTTGAACGTCAGTTCACATTTGTAGGTGGATCATCAGTGTTAGAGCTAAAATTAGCATGTTTAAAGTGATTTTCATGCTTCCAGGGGCTCGGGAAGTTAATTAAATACCATTTGGAGGCATTTAATGTTCGAGCAAAAACGGCTGATTTTCGACAAAAGAGATAACACCCCCCCATTACGTCATGCTTCAGAAATGTGGAAAATGGTCCGTTTTCAAATGTTTTATTTTTGAACGTCAGTTCACATTTGTAGGTGGATCATCAGTGTTAGAGCTAAAATTAGCATGTTTAAAGTGATTTTCATGCTTCCAGGGGCTCGGGAAGTGAAATAAATACCATTTGGAGGCATTTAATGTTCGAGCAAAAACGGCTGATTTTCGACAAAAGAGATAACACCCCCCCATTACGTCATGCTTCAGAAATGTGGAAAATGGTCCGTTTTCAAATGTTTTATTTTTGAACATCAGTTCACATTTGTAGGTGGATCATCAGTGTTAGAGCTAAAATTAGCATGTTTAAAGTGATTTTCATGCTTCCAGGGGCTCGGGAAGTTAATTAATTACCATTTGGAGGCATTTAATGTTCGAGCAAAAACGGCTGATTTTCGACAAAAGAGATAACACCCCCCAATTACGTCATGCTTCAGAAATGTGGAAAATGGTCCGTTTTCAAAAATGTTTTATTTTTGAACGTCAGTTCACATTTGTAGGTGGATCATCAGTGTTAGAGCTAAAATTAGCATGTTTAAAGTGATTTTCATGCTTCCAGGGGCCCAAAACACAAGATTAATGGAATGGTTAAAAGTGCATGAAAATGGCCAATTTACTCACTCTGAGTTCTCAAAAAGAGTTTCTTCACCCCGGGAAGTGAAATAAATACCATTTGGAGGCATTTAATGTTCGAGCAAAAACGGCTGATTTTCGACAAAAGAGATAACACCCCCCCATTACGTCATGCTTCAGAAATGTGGAAAATGGTCCGTTTTCAAATGTTTTATTTTGAACGTCAGTTCACATTTGTAGGTGGATCATCAGTGTTAGAGCTAAAATTAGCATGTTTAAAGTGATTTTCATGCTTCCAGGGGCTCGGGAAGTTAATTAAATACCATTTGGAGGCATTTAATGTTCGAGCAAAAACGGCTGATTTTCGACAAAAGAGATAACACCCCCCAATTACGTCATGCTTCAGAAATGTGGAAAATGGTCCGTTTTCAAATGTTTTATTTTTGAACGTCAGTTCACATTTGTAGGTGAATCATCAGTGTTAGAGCTAAAATTAGCATGTTTAAAGTGATTTTCATGCTTCCAGGGGCCCAAAACACAAGATTTATGGAATGGTTAAAAGTGCATGAAAATGGCCAATTTACTCACTCTGAGTTCTCAAAAAGGGTTTCTTCACCCCGGGAAGTTAATTAAATACCATTTGGAGGCATTTAATGTTCGAGCAAAAACGGCTGATTTTCGACAAAAGAGATAACACCCCCCCATTACGTCATGCTTCAGAAATGTGGAAAATGGTCAGTTTTCAAATGTTTTATTTTTGAACGTCAGTTCACATTTGTAGGTGGATCATCAGTGTTAGAGCTAAAATTAGCATGTTTAAAGTGATTTTCATGCTTCCAGGGGCTCGGGAAGTGAAATAAATACCATTTGGAGGCATTTAATGTTCGAGCAAAAACGGCTGATTTTCGACAAAAGAGATAACACCCCCCAATTACGTCATGCTTCAGAAATGTGGAAAATGGTCCGTTTTCAAATGTTTTATTTTTGAACGTCAGTTCACATTTGTAGGTGGATCATCAGTGTTAGAGCTAAAATTAGCATGTTTAAAGTGATTTTCATGCTTCCAGGGGCTCGGGAAGTTAATTAAATACCATTTGGAGGCATTTAATGTTCGAGCAAAAACGGCTGATTTTCGACAAAAGAGATAACACCCCCCCATTACGTCATGCTTCAGAAATGTGGAAAATGGTCCGTTTTCAAATGTTTTATTTTTGAACGTCAGTTCACATTTGTAGGTGGATCATCAGTGTTAGAGCTAAAATTAGCATGTTTAAAGTGATTTTCATGCTTCCAGGGGCCCAAAACACAAGATTTATGGAATGGTTAAAAGTGCATGAAAATGGCCAATTTACTCACTCTGAGTTCTCAAAAAGGGTTTCTTCACCCCGGGAAGTTAATTAAATACCATTTGGAGGCATTTAATGTTCGAGCAAAAACGGCTGATTTTCGACAAAAGAGATAACACCCCCCCATTACGTCATGCTTCAGAAATGTGGAAAATGGTCCGTTTTCAAATGTTTTATTTTTGAACGTCAGTTCACATTTGTAGGTGGATCATCAGTGTTAGAGCTAAAATTAGCATGTTTAAAGTGATTTTCATGCTTCCAGGGGCTCGGGAAGTTAATTAAATACCATTTGGAGGCATTTAATGTTCGAGCAAAAACGGCTGATTTTCGACAAAAGAGATAACACCCCCCCATTACGTCATGCTTCAGAAATGTGGAAAATGGTCCGTTTTCAAATGTTTTATTTTTGAACGTCAGTTCACATTTGTAGGTGGATCATCAGTGTTAGAGCTAAAATTAGCATGTTTAAAGTGATTTTCATGCTTCCAGGGGCCCAAAACACAAGATTTATGGAATGGTTAAAAGTGCATGAAAATGGCCAATTTACTCACTCTGAGTTCTCAAAAAGGGTTTCTTCACCCCGGGAAGTTAATTAAATACCATTTGGAGGCATTTAATGTTCGAGCAAAAACGGCTGATTTTCGACAAAAGAGATAACACCCCCCCATTACGTCATGCTTCAGAAATGTGGAAAATGGTCCGTTTTCAAATGTTTTATTTTTGAACGTCAGTTCACATTTGTAGGTGGATCATCAGTGTTAGAGCTAAAATTAGCATGTTTAAAGTGATTTTCATGCTTCCAGGGGCTCGGGAAGTTAATTAAATACCATTTGGAGGCATTTAATGTTCGAGCAAAAACGGCTGATTTTCGACAAAAGAGATAACACCCCCCCATTACGTCATGCTTCAGAAATGTGGAAAATGCTCCGTTTTCAAATGTTTTATTTTTGAACGTCAGTTCACATTTGTAGGTGGATCATCAGTGTTAGAGCTAAAATTAGCATGTTTAAAGTGATTTTCATGCTTCCAGGGGCCCAAAACACAAGATTTATGGAATGGTTAAAAGTGCATGAAAATGGCCAATTTACTCACTCTGAGTTCTCAAAAAGGGTTTCTTCACCCCGGGAAGTTAATTAAATACCATTTGGAGGCATTTAATGTTCGAGCAAAAACGGCTGATTTTCGACAAAAGAGATAACACCCCCCCATTACGTCATGCTTCAGAAATGTGGAAAATGGTCCGTTTTCAAATGTTTTATTTTTGAACGTCAGTTCACATTTGTAGGTGGATCATCAGTGTTAGAGCTAAAATTAGCATGTTTAAAGTGATTTTCATGCTTCCAGGGGCTCGGGAAGTTAATTAAATACCATTTGGAGGCATTTAATGTTCGAGCAAAAACGGCTGATTTTCGACAAAAGAGATAACACCCCCCCATTACGTCATGCTTCAGAAATGTGGAAAATGGTCCGTTTTCAAATGTTTTATTTTTGAACGTCAGTTCACATTTGTAGGTGGATCATCAGTGTTAGAGCTAAAATTAGCATGTTTAAAGTGATTTTCATGCTTCCAGGGGCCCAAAACACAAGATTTATGGAATGGTTAAAAGTGCATGAAAATGGCCAATTTACTCACTCTGAGTTCTCAAAAAGGGTTTCTTCACCCCGGGAAGTTAATTAAATACCATTTGGAGGCATTTAATGTTCGAGCAAAAACGGCTGATTTTCGACAAACGAGATAACACCCCCCCATTACGTCATGCTTCAGAAATGTGGAAAATGGTCCGTTTTCAAATGTTTTATTTTTGAACGTCAGTTCACATTTGTAGGTGGATCATCAGTGTTAGAGCTAAAATTAGCATGTTTAAAGTGATTTTCATGCTTCCAGGGGCTCGGGAAGTTAATTAAATACCATTGTGAGGCATTTAATGTTCGCGCAAAAACGGCTGATTTTCGACAAAAGAGATAACACCCCCCCATTACGTCATGCTTCAGAAATGTGGAAAATGGTCCGTTTTCAAATGTTTTATTTTTGAACGTCAGTTCACATTTGTAGGTGGATCATCAGTGTTAGAGCTAAAATTAGCATGTTTAAAGTGATTTTCATGCTTCCAGGGGCCCAAAACACAAGATTTATGGAATGGTTAAAAGTGCATGAAAATGGCCAATTTACTCACTCTGAGTTCTCAAAAAGGGTTTCTTCACCCCGGGAAGTTAATTAAATACCATTTGGAGGCATTTAATGTTCGAGCAAAAACGGCTGATTTTCGACAAAAGAGATAACACCCCCCCATTACGTCATGCTTCAGAAATGTGGAAAATGGTCCGTTTTCAAATGTTTTATTTTTGAACGTCAGTTCACATTTGTAGGTGGATCATCAGTGTTAGAGCTAAAATTAGCATGTTTAAAGTGATTTTCATGCTTCCAGGCGCTCGGGAAGTTAATTAAATACCATTTGGAGGCATTTAATGTTCGAGCAAAAACGGCTGATTTTCGACAAAAGAGATAACACCCCCCCATTACGTCATGCTTCAGAAATGTGGAAAATGGTCCGTTTTCAAATGTTTTATTTTTGAACGTCAGTTCACATTTGTAGGTGGATCATCAGTGTTAGAGCTAAAATTAGCATGTTTAAAGTGATTTTCATGCTTCCAGGGGCTCGGGAAGTGAAATAAATACCATTTGGAGGCATTTAATGTTCGAGCAAAAACGGCTGATTTTCGACAAAAGAGATAACACCCCCCCATTACGTCATGCTTCAGAAATGTGGAAAATGGTCCGTTTTCAAATGTTTTATTTTTGAACGTCAGTTCACATTTGTAGGTGGATCATCAGTGTTAGAGCTAAAATTAGCATGTTTAAAGTGATTTTCATGCTTCCAGGGGCTCGGGAAGTTAATTAAATACCATTTGGAGGCATTTAATGTTCGAGCAAAAACGGCTGATTTTCGACAAAAGAGATAACACCCCCCCATTACGTCATGCTTCAGAAATGTGGAAAATGGTCCGTTTTCAAAAATGTTTTATTTTTGAACGTCAGTTCACATTTGTAGGTGGATCATCAGTGTTAGAGCTAAAATTAGCATGTTTAAAGTGATTTTCATGCTTCCAGGGGCCCAAAACACAAGATTAATGGAATGGTTAAAAGTGCATGAAAATGGCCAATTTACTCACTCTGAGTTCTCAAAAAGGGGTTCTTCACCCCGGGAAGTGAAATAAATACCATTTGGAGGCATTTAATGTTCGAGCAAAAACGGCTGATTTTCGACAAAAGAGATAACACCCCCCCATTACGTCATGCTTCAGAAATGTGGAAAATGGTCCGTTTTCAAATGTTTTATTTTTGAACGTCAGTTCACATTTGTAGGTGGATCATCAGTGTTAGAGCTAAAATTAGCATGTTTAAAGTGATTTTCATGCTTCCAGGGGCTCGGGAAGTTAATTAAATACCATTTGGAGGCATTTAATGTTCGAGCAAAAACGGCTGATTTTCGACAAAAGAGATAACACCCCCCAATTACGTCATGCTTCAGAAATGTGGAAAATGGTCCGTTTTCAAATGTTTTATTTTTGAACGTCAGTTCACATTTGTAGGTGGATCATCAGTGTTAGAGCTAAAATTAGCATGTTTAAAGTGATTTTCATGCTTCCAGGGGCCCAAAACACAAGATTTATGGAATGGTTAAAAGTGCATGAAAATGGCCAATTTACTCACTATGAGTTCTCAAAAAGGGTTTCTTCACCCCGGGAAGTTAATTAAATACCATTTGGAGGCATTTAATGTTCGAGCAAAAACGGCTGATTTTCGACAAAAGAGATAACACCCCCCCATTACGTCATGCTTCAGAAATGTGGAAAATGGTCCGTTTTCAAATGTTTTATTTTTGAACGTCAGTTCACATTTGTAGGTGGATCATCAGTGTTAGAGCTAAAATTAGCATGTTTAAAGTGATTTTCATGCTTCCAGGGGCTCGGGAAGTGAAATAAATACCATTTGGAGGCATTTAATGTTCGAGCAAAAATGGCTGATTTTCGACAAAAGAGATAACACCCCCCAATTACGTCATGCTTCAGAAATGTGGAAAATGGTCCGTTTTCAAATGTTTTATTTTTGAACGTCAGTTCACATTTGTAGGTGGATCATCAGTGTTAGAGCTAAAATTAGCATGTTTAAAGTGATTTTCATGCTTCCAGGGGCTCGGGAAGTGAAATAAATACCATTTGGAGGCATTTAATGTTCGAGCAAAAACGGCTGATTTTCGACAAAAGAGATAACACCCCCCCAATACGTCATGCTTCAGAAATGTGGAAAATGGTCCGTTTTCAAAAATGTTTTATTTTTGAACGTCAGTTCACATTTGTAGGTGGATCATCAGTGTTAGAGCTAAAATTAGCATGTTTAAAGTGATTTTCATGCTTCCAGGGGCCCAAAACACAAGATTAATGGAATGGTTAAAAGTGCATGAAAATGGCCAATTTACTCACTCTGAGTTCTCAAAAAGGGGTTCTTCACCCCGGGAAGTGAAATAAATACCATTTGGAGGCATTTAATGTTCGAGCAAAAACGGCTGATTTTCGACAAAAGAGATAACACCCCCCCATTACGTCATGCTTCAGAAATGTGGAAAATGGTCCGTTTTCAAATGTTTTATTTTTGAACGTCAGTTCACATTTGTAGGTGGATCATCAGTGTTAGAGCTAAAATTAGCATGTTTAAAGTGATTTTCATGCTTCCAGGGGCTCGGGAAGTTAATTAAATACCATTTGGAGGCATTTAATGTTCGAGCAAAAACGGCTGATTTTCGACAAAAGAGATAACACCCCCCAATTACGTCATGCTTCAGAAATGTGGAAAATGGTCCGTTTTCAAATGTTTTATTTTTGAACGTCAGTTCACATTTGTAGGTGGATCATCAGTGTTAGAGCTAAAATTAGCATGTTTAAAGTGATTTTCATGCTTCCAGGGGCCCAAAACACAAGATTTATGGAATGGTTAAAAGTGCATGAAAATGGCCAATTTACTCACTCTGAGTTCTCAAAAAGGGTTTCTTCACCCCGGGAAGTTAATTAAATACCATTTGGAGGCATTTAATGTTCGAGCAAAAACGGCTGATTTTCGACAAAAGAAATAACACCCCCCCATTACGTCATGCTTCAGAAATGTGGAAAATGGTCCGTTTTCAAATGTTTTATTTTTGAACGTCAGTTCACATTTGTAGGTGGATCATCAGTGTTAGAGCTAAAATTAGCATGTTTAAAGTGATTTTCATGCTTCCAGGGGCCCAAAACACAAGATTTATGGAATGGTTAAAAGTGCATGAAAATGGCCAATTTACTCACTCTGAGTTCTCAAAAAGGGTTTCTTCACCCCGGGAAGTTAATTAAATACCATTTGGAGGCATTTAATGTTCGAGCAAAAACGGCTGATTTTCGACAAAAGAGATAACACCCCCCCATTACGTCATGCTTCAGAAATGTGGAAAATGGTCCGTTTTCAAATGTTTTATTTTTGAACGTCAGTTCACATTTGTAGGTGGATCATCAGTGTTAGAGCTAAAATTAGCATGTTTAAAGTGATTTTCATGCTTCCAGGGGCTCGGGAAGTGAAATAAATACCATTTGGAGGCATTTAATGTTCGAGCAAAAACGGCTGATTTTCGACAAAAGAGATAACACCCCCCCATTACGTCATGCTTCAGAAATGTGGAAAATGGTCCGTTTTCAAATGTTTTATTTTTGAACATCAGTTCACATTTGTAGGTGGATCATCAGTGTTAGAGCTAAAATTAGCATGTTTAAAGTGATTTTCATGCTTCCAGGGGCTCGGGAAGTTAATTAATTACCATTTGGAGGCATTTAATGTTCGAGCAAAAACGGCTGATTTTCGACAAAAGAGATAACACCCCCCAATTACGTCATGCTTCAGAAATGTGGAAAATGGTCCGTTTTCAAAAATGTTTTATTTTTGAACGTCAGTTCACATTTGTAGGTGGATCATCAGTGTTAGAGCTAAAATTAGCATGTTTAAAGTGATTTTCATGCTTCCAGGGGCCCAAAACACAAGATTAATGGAATGGTTAAAAGTGCATGAAAATGGCCAATTTACTCACTCTGAGTTCTCAAAAAGAGTTTCTTCACCCCGGGAAGTGAAATAAATACCATTTGGAGGCATTTAATGTTCGAGCAAAAACGGCTGATTTTCGACAAAAGAGATAACACCCCCCCATTACGTCATGCTTCAGAAATGTGGAAAATGGTCCGTTTTCAAATGTTTTATTTTTGAACGTCAGTTCACATTTGTAGGTGGATCATCAGTGTTAGAGCTAAAATTAGCATGTTTAAAGTGATTTTCATGCTTCCAGGGGCTCGGGAAGTTAATTAAATACCATTTGGAGGCATTTAATGTTCGAGCAAAAACGGCTGATTTTCGACAAAAGAGATAACACCCCCCAATTACGTCATGCTTCAGAAATGTGGAAAATGGTCCGTTTTCAAATGTTTTATTTTTGAACGTCAGTTCACATTTGTAGGTGAATCATCAGTGTTAGAGCTAAAATTAGCATGTTTAAAGTGATTTTCATGCTTCCAGGGGCCCAAAACACAAGATTTATGGAATGGTTAAAAGTGCATGAAAATGGCCAATTTACTCACTCTGAGTTCTCAAAAAGGGTTTCTTCACCCCGGGAAGTTAATTAAATACCATTTGGAGGCATTTAATGTTCGAGCAAAAACGGCTGATTTTCGACAAAAGAGATAACACCCCCCCATTACGTCATGCTTCAGAAATGTGGAAAATGGTCAGTTTTCAAATGTTTTATTTTTGAACGTCAGTTCACATTTGTAGGTGGATCATCAGTGTTAGAGCTAAAATTAGCATGTTTAAAGTGATTTTCATGCTTCCAGGGGCTCGGGAAGTGAAATAAATACCATTTGGAGGCATTTAATGTTCGAGCAAAAACGGCTGATTTTCGACAAAAGAGATAACACCCCCCAATTACGTCATGCTTCAGAAATGTGGAAAATGGTCCGTTTTCAAATGTTTTATTTTTGAACGTCAGTTCACATTTGTAGGTGGATCATCAGTGTTAGAGCTAAAATTAGCATGTTTAAAGTGATTTTCATGCTTCCAGGGGCTCGGGAAGTTAATTAAATACCATTTGGAGGCATTTAATGTTCGAGCAAAAACGGCTGATTTTCGACAAAAGAGATAACACCCCCCCATTACGTCATGCTTCAGAAATGTGGAAAATGGTCCGTTTTCAAATGTTTTATTTTTGAACGTCAGTTCACATTTGTAGGTGGATCATCAGTGTTAGAGCTAAAATTAGCATGTTTAAAGTGATTTTCATGCTTCCAGGGGCCCAAAACACAAGATTTATGGAATGGTTAAAAGTGCATGAAAATGGCCAATTTACTCACTCTGAGTTCTCAAAAAGGGTTTCTTCACCCCGGGAAGTTAATTAAATACCATTTGGAGGCATTTAATGTTCGAGCAAAAACGGCTGATTTTCGACAAAAGAGATAACACCCCCCCATTACGTCATGCTTCAGAAATGTGGAAAATGGTCCGTTTTCAAATGTTTTATTTTTGAACGTCAGTTCACATTTGTAGGTGGATCATCAGTGTTAGAGCTAAAATTAGCATGTTTAAAGTGATTTTCATGCTTCCAGGGGCTCGGGAAGTTAATTAAATACCATTTGGAGGCATTTAATGTTCGAGCAAAAACGGCTGATTTTCGACAAAAGAGATAACACCCCCCCATTACGTCATGCTTCAGAAATGTGGAAAATGGTCCGTTTTCAAATGTTTTATTTTTGAACGTCAGTTCACATTTGTAGGTGGATCATCAGTGTTAGAGCTAAAATTAGCATGTTTAAAGTGATTTTCATGCTTCCAGGGGCCCAAAACACAAGATTTATGGAATGGTTAAAAGTGCATGAAAATGGCCAATTTACTCACTCTGAGTTCTCAAAAAGGGTTTCTTCACCCCGGGAAGTTAATTAAATACCATTTGGAGGCATTTAATGTTCGAGCAAAAACGGCTGATTTTCGACAAAAGAGATAACACCCCCCCATTACGTCATGCTTCAGAAATGTGGAAAATGGTCCGTTTTCAAATGTTTTATTTTTGAACGTCAGTTCACATTTGTAGGTGGATCATCAGTGTTAGAGCTAAAATTAGCATGTTTAAAGTGATTTTCATGCTTCCAGGGGCTCGGGAAGTTAATTAAATACCATTTGGAGGCATTTAATGTTCGAGCAAAAACGGCTGATTTTCGACAAAAGAGATAACACCCCCCCATTACGTCATGCTTCAGAAATGTGGAAAATGCTCCGTTTTCAAATGTTTTATTTTTGAACGTCAGTTCACATTTGTAGGTGGATCATCAGTGTTAGAGCTAAAATTAGCATGTTTAAAGTGATTTTCATGCTTCCAGGGGCCCAAAACACAAGATTTATGGAATGGTTAAAAGTGCATGAAAATGGCCAATTTACTCACTCTGAGTTCTCAAAAAGGGTTTCTTCACCCCGGGAAGTTAATTAAATACCATTTGGAGGCATTTAATGTTCGAGCAAAAACGGCTGATTTTCGACAAAAGAGATAACACCCCCCCATTACGTCATGCTTCAGAAATGTGGAAAATGGTCCGTTTTCAAATGTTTTATTTTTGAACGTCAGTTCACATTTGTAGGTGGATCATCAGTGTTAGAGCTAAAATTAGCATGTTTAAAGTGATTTTCATGCTTCCAGGGGCTCGGGAAGTTAATTAAATACCATTTGGAGGCATTTAATGTTCGAGCAAAAACGGCTGATTTTCGACAAAAGAGATAACACCCCCCCATTACGTCATGCTTCAGAAATGTGGAAAATGGTCCGTTTTCAAATGTTTTATTTTTGAACGTCAGTTCACATTTGTAGGTGGATCATCAGTGTTAGAGCTAAAATTAGCATGTTTAAAGTGATTTTCATGCTTCCAGGGGCCCAAAACACAAGATTTATGGAATGGTTAAAAGTGCATGAAAATGGCCAATTTACTCACTCTGAGTTCTCAAAAAGGGTTTCTTCACCCCGGGAAGTTAATTAAATACCATTTGGAGGCATTTAATGTTCGAGCAAAAACGGCTGATTTTCGACAAACGAGATAACACCCCCCCATTACGTCATGCTTCAGAAATGTGGAAAATGGTCCGTTTTCAAATGTTTTATTTTTGAACGTCAGTTCACATTTGTAGGTGGATCATCAGTGTTAGAGCTAAAATTAGCATGTTTAAAGTGATTTTCATGCTTCCAGGGGCTCGGGAAGTTAATTAAATACCATTGTGAGGCATTTAATGTTCGCGCAAAAACGGCTGATTTTCGACAAAAGAGATAACACCCCCCCATTACGTCATGCTTCAGAAATGTGGAAAATGGTCCGTTTTCAAATGTTTTATTTTTGAACGTCAGTTCACATTTGTAGGTGGATCATCAGTGTTAGAGCTAAAATTAGCATGTTTAAAGTGATTTTCATGCTTCCAGGGGCCCAAAACACAAGATTTATGGAATGGTTAAAAGTGCATGAAAATGGCCAATTTACTCACTCTGAGTTCTCAAAAAGGGTTTCTTCACCCCGGGAAGTTAATTAAATACCATTTGGAGGCATTTAATGTTCGAGCAAAAACGGCTGATTTTCGACAAAAGAGATAACACCCCCCCATTACGTCATGCTTCAGAAATGTGGAAAATGGTCCGTTTTCAAATGTTTTATTTTTGAACGTCAGTTCACATTTGTAGGTGGATCATCAGTGTTAGAGCTAAAATTAGCATGTTTAAAGTGATTTTCATGCTTCCAGGCGCTCGGGAAGTTAATTAAATACCATTTGGAGGCATTTAATGTTCGAGCAAAAACGGCTGATTTTCGACAAAAGAGATAACACCCCCCCATTACGTCATGCTTCAGAAATGTGGAAAATGGTCCGTTTTCAAATGTTTTATTTTTGAACGTCAGTTCACATTTGTAGGTGGATCATCAGTGTTAGAGCTAAAATTAGCATGTTTAAAGTGATTTTCATGCTTCCAGGGGCTCGGGAAGTGAAATAAATACCATTTGGAGGCATTTAATGTTCGAGCAAAAACGGCTGATTTTCGACAAAAGAGATAACACCCCCCCATTACGTCATGCTTCAGAAATGTGGAAAATGGTCCGTTTTCAAATGTTTTATTTTTGAACGTCAGTTCACATTTGTAGGTGGATCATCAGTGTTAGAGCTAAAATTAGCATGTTTAAAGTGATTTTCATGCTTCCAGGGGCTCGGGAAGTTAATTAAATACCATTTGGAGGCATTTAATGTTCGAGCAAAAACGGCTGATTTTCGACAAAAGAGATAACACCCCCCCATTACGTCATGCTTCAGAAATGTGGAAAATGGTCCGTTTTCAAAAATGTTTTATTTTTGAACGTCAGTTCACATTTGTAGGTGGATCATCAGTGTTAGAGCTAAAATTAGCATGTTTAAAGTGATTTTCATGCTTCCAGGGGCCCAAAACACAAGATTAATGGAATGGTTAAAAGTGCATGAAAATGGCCAATTTACTCACTCTGAGTTCTCAAAAAGGGGTTCTTCACCCCGGGAAGTGAAATAAATACCATTTGGAGGCATTTAATGTTCGAGCAAAAACGGCTGATTTTCGACAAAAGAGATAACACCCCCCCATTACGTCATGCTTCAGAAATGTGGAAAATGGTCCGTTTTCAAATGTTTTATTTTTGAACGTCAGTTCACATTTGTAGGTGGATCATCAGTGTTAGAGCTAAAATTAGCATGTTTAAAGTGATTTTCATGCTTCCAGGGGCTCGGGAAGTTAATTAAATACCATTTGGAGGCATTTAATGTTCGAGCAAAAACGGCTGATTTTCGACAAAAGAGATAACACCCCCCAATTACGTCATGCTTCAGAAATGTGGAAAATGGTCCGTTTTCAAATGTTTTATTTTTGAACGTCAGTTCACATTTGTAGGTGGATCATCAGTGTTAGAGCTAAAATTAGCATGTTTAAAGTGATTTTCATGCTTCCAGGGGCCCAAAACACAAGATTTATGGAATGGTTAAAAGTGCATGAAAATGGCCAATTTACTCACTATGAGTTCTCAAAAAGGGTTTCTTCATCACCCCGGGAAGTTAATTAAATACCATTTGGAGGCATTTAATGTTCGAGCAAAAACGGCTGATTTTCGACAAAAGAGATAACACCCCCCCATTACGTCATGCTTCAGAAATGTGGAAAATGGTCCGTTTTCAAATGTTTTATTTTTGAACGTCAGTTCACATTTGTAGGTGGATCATCAGTGTTAGAGCTAAAATTAGCATGTTTAAAGTGATTTTCATGCTTCCAGGGGCTCGGGAAGTGAAATAAATACCATTTGGAGGCATTTAATGTTCGAGCAAAAATGGCTGATTTTCGACAAAAGAGATAACACCCCCCAATTACGTCATGCTTCAGAAATGTGGAAAATGGTCCGTTTTCAAATGTTTTATTTTTGAACGTCAGTTCACATTTGTAGGTGGATCATCAGTGTTAGAGCTAAAATTAGCATGTTTAAAGTGATTTTCATGCTTCCAGGGGCTCGGGAAGTGAAATAAATACCATTTGGAGGCATTTAATGTTCGAGCAAAAACGGCTGATTTTCGACAAAAGAGATAACACCCCCCAATACGTCATGCTTCAGAAATGTGGAAAATGGTCCGTTTTCAAAAATGTTTTATTTTTGAACGTCAGTTCACATTTGTAGGTGGATCATCAGTGTTAGAGCTAAAATTAGCATGTTTAAAGTGATTTTCATGCTTCCAGGGGCCCAAAACACAAGATTAATGGAATGGTTAAAAGTGCATGAAAATGGCCAATTTACTCACTCTGAGTTCTCAAAAAGGGGTTCTTCACCCCGGGAAGTGAAATAAATACCATTTGGAGGCATTTAATGTTCGAGCAAAAACGGCTGATTTTCGACAAAAGAGATAACACCCCCCCATTACGTCATGCTTCAGAAATGTGGAAAATGGTCCGTTTTCAAATGTTTTATTTTTGAACGTCAGTTCACATTTGTAGGTGGATCATCAGTGTTAGAGCTAAAATTAGCATGTTTAAAGTGATTTTCATGCTTCCAGGGGCTCGGGAAGTTAATTAAATACCATTTGGAGGCATTTAATGTTCGAGCAAAAACGGCTGATTTTCGACAAAAGAGATAACACCCCCAATTACGTCATGCTTCAGAAATGTGGAAAATGGTCCGTTTTCAAATGTTTTATTTTTGAACGTCAGTTCACATTTGTAGGTGGATCATCAGTGTTAGAGCTAAAATTAGCATGTTTAAAGTGATTTTCATGCTTCCAGGGGCCCAAAACACAAGATTTATGGAATGGTTAAAAGTGCATGAAAATGGCCAATTTACTCACTCTGAGTTCTCAAAAAGGGTTTCTTCACCCCGGGAAGTTAATTAAATACCATTTGGAGGCATTTAATGTTCGAGCAAAAACGGCTGATTTTCGACAAAAGAAATAACACCCCCCCATTACGTCATGCTTCAGAAATGTGGAAAATGGTCCGTTTTCAAATGTTTTATTTTTGAACGTCAGTTCACATTTGTAGGTGGATCATCAGTGTTAGAGCTAAAATTAGCATGTTTAAAGTGATTTTCATGCTTCCAGGGGCCCAAAACACAAGATTTATGGAATGGTTAAAAGTGCATGAAAATGGCCAATTTACTCACTCTGAGTTCTCAAAAGGGTTTCTTCACCCCGGGAAGTTAATTAAATACCATTTGGAGGCATTTAATGTTCGAGCAAAAACGGCTGATTTTCGACAAAAGAGATAACACCCCCCCATTACGTCATGCTTCAGAAATGTGGAAAATGGTCCGTTTTCAAATGTTTTATTTTTGAACGTCAGTTCACATTTGTAGGTGGATCATCAGTGTTAGAGCTAAAATTAGCATGTTTAAAGTGATTTTCATGCTTCCAGGGGCTCGGGAAGTTAATTAAATACCATTTGGAGGCATTTAATGTTCGAGCAAAAACGGCTGATTTTCGACAAAAGAGATAACACCCCCCCATTACGTCATGCTTCAGAAATGTGGAAAATGGTCCGTTTTCAAATGTTTTATTTTTGAACGTCAGTTCACATTTGTAGGTGGATCATCAGTGTTAGAGCTAAAATTAGCATGTTTAAAGTGATTTTCATGCTTCCAGGGCCCAAAACACAAGATTTATGGAATGGTTAAAAGTGCATGAAAATGGCCAATTTACTCACTCTGAGTTCTCAAAAAGGGTTTCTTCACCCCGGGAAGTTAATTAAATACCATTTGGAGGCATTTAATGTTCGAGCAAAAAC
Source organism: Lissotriton vulgaris (assembly GCF_964263255.1). Lineage (NCBI taxonomy): Eukaryota > Metazoa > Chordata > Amphibia > Caudata > Salamandridae > Lissotriton > Lissotriton vulgaris. The sequence goes on from NW_028255339.1 coordinate 19,062, forward strand.
GGCTGATTTTCGACAAAAGAGATAACACCCCCCTTTACGTCATGCTTCAGAAATGTGGAAAATGGTCCGTTTTCAAATGTTTTATTTTTGAACGTCAGTTCACATTTGTAGGTGGATCATCAGTGTTAGAGCTAAAATTAGCATGTTTAAAGTGATTTTCATGCTTCCAGGGGCTCGGGAAGTTAATTAAATACCATTTGGAGGCATTTAATGTTCGAGCAAAAACGGCTGATTTTCGACAAAAGAGATAACACCCCCCCATTACGTCATGCTTCAGAAATGTGGAAAATGGTCCGTTTTCAAATGTTTTATTTTTGAACGTCAGTTCACATTTGTAGGTGGATCATCAGTGTTAGAGCTAAAATTAGCATGTTTAAAGTGATTTTCATGCTTCCAGGGGCCCAAAACACAAGATTTATGGAATGGTTAAAAGTGCATGAAAATGGCCAATTTACTCACTCTGAGTTCTCAAAAAGGGTTTCTTCACCCCGGGAAGTTAATTAAATACCATTTGGAGGCATTTAATGTTCGAGCAAAAACGGCTGATTTTCGACAAAAGAGATAACACCCCCCCATTACGTCATGCTTCAGAAATGTGGAAAATGGTCCGTTTTCAAATGTTTTATTTTTGAACGTCAGTTCACATTTGTAGGTGGATCATCAGTGTTAGAGCTAAAATTAGCATGTTTAAAGTGATTTTCATGCTTCCAGGGGCCCAAAACACAAGATTAATGGAATGGTTAAAAGTGCATGAAAATGGCCAATTTACTCACTCTGAGTTCTCAAAAAGGGTTTCTTCACCCCGGGAAGTGAAATAAATACCATTTGGAGGCATTTAATGTTCGAGCAAAAACGGCTGATTTTCGACAAAAGAGATAACACCCCCCCATTACGTCATGCTTCAGAAATGTGGAAAATGGTCCGTTTTCAAATGTTTTATTTTTGAACGTCAGTTCACATTTGTAGGTGGATCATCAGTGTTAGAGCTAAAATTAGCATGTTTAAAGTGATTTTCATGCTTCCAGGGGCTCGGGAAGTGAAATAAATACCATTTGGAGGCATTTAATGTTCGAGCAAAAACGGCTGATTTTCGACAAAAGAGATAACACCCCCCCATTACGTCATGCTTCAGAAATGTGGAAAATGGTCCGTTTTCAAATGTTTTATTTTTGAACGTCAGTTCACATTTGTAGGTGGATCATCAGTGTTAGAGCTAAAATTAGCATGTTTAAAGTGATTTTCATGCTTCCAGGGGCCCAAAACACAAGATTTATGGAATGGTTAAAAGTGCATGAAAATGGCCAATTTACTCACTCTGAGTTCTCAAAAAGGGTTTCTTCACCCCGGGAAGTTAATTAAATACCATTTGGAGGCATTTAATGTTCGAGCAAAAACGGCTGATTTTCGACAAAAGAGATAACACCCCCCATTACGTCATGCTTCAGAAATGTGGAAAATGGTCCGTTTTCAAATGTTTTATTTTTGAACGTCAGTTCACATTTGTAGGTGGATCATCAGTGTTAGAGCTAAAATTAGCATGTTTAAAGTGATTTTCATGCTTCCAGGGGCTCGGGAAGTTAATTTAATACCATTTGGAGGCATTTAATGTTCGAGCAAAAACGGCTGATTTTCGACAAAAGAGATAACACCCCCCCATTACGTCATGCTTCAGAAATGTGGAAAATGGTCCGTTTTCAAATGTTTTATTTTTGAACGTCAGTTCACATTTGTAGGTGGATCATCAGTGTTAGAGCTAAAATTAGCATGTTTAAAGTGATTTTCATGCTTCCAGGGGCCCAAAACACAAGATTTATGGAATGGTTAAAAGTGCATGAAAATGGCCAATTTACTCACTCTGAGTTCTCAAAAAGGGTTTCTTCACCCCGGGAAGTTAATTAAATACCATTTGGAGGCATTTAATGTTCGAGCAAAAACGGCTGATTTTCGACAAAAGAGATAACACCCCCCCATTACGTCATGCTTCAGAAATGTGGAAAATGGTGCGTTTTCAAATGTTTTATTTTTGAACGTCAGTTCACATTTGTAGGTGGATCATCAGTGTTAGAGCTAAAATTAGCATGTTTAAAGTGATTTTCATGCTTCCAGGGGCTCGGGAAGTTAATTAAATACCATTTGGAGGCATTTAATGTTCGAGCAAAAACGGCTGATTTTCGACAAAAGAGATAACACCCCCCCATTACGTCATGCTACAGAAATGTGGAAAATGGTCCGTTTTCAAATGTTTTATTTTTGAACGTCAGTTCACATTTGTAGGTGGATCATCAGTGTTAGAGCTAAAATTAGCATGTTTAAAGTGATTTTCATGCTTCCAGGGGCCCAAAACACAAGATTTATGGAATGGTTAAAAGTGCATGAAAATGGCCAATTTACTCACTCTGAGTTCTCAAAAAGGGTTTCTTCACCCCGGGAAGTTAATTAAATACCATTTGGAGGCATTTAATGTTCGAGCAAAAACGGCTGATTTTCGACAAAAGAGATAACACCCCCCCATTACGTCATGCTTCAGAAATGTGGAAAATGGTCCGTTTTCAAATGTTTTATTTTTGAACGTCAGTTCACATTTGTAGGTGGATCATCAGTGTTAGAGCTAAAATTAGCATGTTTAAAGTGATTTTCATGCTTCCAGGGGCTCGGGAAGTTAATTAAATACCATTTGGAGGCATTTAATGTTCGAGCAAAAACGGCTGATTTTCGACAAAAGAGATAACACCCCCCCATTACGTCATGCTTCAGAAATGTGGAAAATGGTCCGTTTTCAAATGTTTTATTTTTGAACGTCAGTTCACATTTGTAGGTGGATCATCAGTGTTAGAGCTAAAATTAGCATGTTTAAAGTGATTTTCATGCTTCCAGGGGCCCAAAACACAAGATTTATGGAATGGTTAAAAGTGCATGAAAATGGCCAATTTACTCACTCTGAGTTCTCAAAAAGGGTTTCTTCACCCCGGGAAGTTAATTAAATACCATTTGGAGGCATTTAATGTTCGAGCAAAAACTGCTGATTTTCGACAAAAGAGATAACACCCCCCCATTACGTCATGCTTCAGAAATTTGGAAAATGGTCCGTTTTCAAATGTTTTATTTTTGAACGTCAGTTCACATTTGTAGGTGGATCATCAGTGTTAGAGCTAAAATTAGCATGTTTAAAGTGATTTTCATGCTTCCAGGGGCTCGGGAAGTTAATTAAATACCATTTGGAGGCATTTAATGTTCGAGCAAAAACGGCTGATTTTCGACAAAAGAGATAACACCCCCCCATTACGTCATGCTTCAGAAATGTGGAAAATGGTCCGTTTTCAAATGTTTTATTTTTGAACGTCAGTTCACATTTGTAGGTGGATCATCAGTGTTAGAGCTAAAATTAGCATGTTTAAAGTGATTTTCATGCTTCCAGGGGCTCGGGAAGTGAAATAAATACCATTTGGAGGCATTTAATGTTCGAGCAAAAACGGCTGATTTTCGACAAAAGAGATAACACCCCCCCATTACGTCATGCTTCAGAAATGTGGAAAATGGTCCGTTTTCAAATGTTTTATTTTTGAACATCAGTTCACATTTGTAGGTGGATCATCAGTGTTAGAGCTAAAATTAGCATGTTTAAAGTGATTTTCATGCTTCCAGGGGCTCGGGAAGTTAATTAATTACCATTTGGAGGCATTTAATGTTCGAGCAAAAACGGCTGATTTTCGACAAAAGAGATAACACCCCCCAATTACGTCATGCTTCAGAAATGTGGAAAATGGTCCGTTTTCAAAAATGTTTTATTTTTGAACGTCAGTTCACATTTGTAGGTGGATCATCAGTGTTAGAGCTAAAATTAGCATGTTTAAAGTGATTTTCATGCTTCCAGGGGCCCAAAACACAAGATTAATGGAATGGTTAAAAGTGCATGAAAATGGCCAATTTACTCACTCTGAGTTCTCAAAAAGAGTTTCTTCACCCCGGGAAGTGAAATAAATACCATTTGGAGGCATTTAATGTTCGAGCAAAAACGGCTGATTTTCGACAAAAGAGATAACACCCCCCCATTACGTCATGCTTCAGAAATGTGGAAAATGGTCCGTTTTCAAATGTTTTATTTTTGAACGTCAGTTCACATTTGTAGGTGGATCATCAGTGTTAGAGCTAAAATTAGCATGTTTAAAGTGATTTTCATGCTTCCAGGGGCTCGGGAAGTTAATTAAATACCATTTGGAGGCATTTAATGTTCGAGCAAAAACGGCTGATTTTCGACAAAAGAGATAACACCCCCCAATTACGTCATGCTTCAGAAATGTGGAAAATGGTCCGTTTTCAAATGTTTTATTTTTGAACGTCAGTTCACATTTGTAGGTGAATCATCAGTGTTAGAGCTAAAATTAGCATGTTTAAAGTGATTTTCATGCTTCCAGGGGCCCAAAACACAAGATTTATGGAATGGTTAAAAGTGCATGAAAATGGCCAATTTACTCACTCTGAGTTCTCAAAAAGGGTTTCTTCACCCCGGGAAGTTAATTAAATACCATTTGGAGGCATTTAATGTTCGAGCAAAAACGGCTGATTTTCGACAAAAGAGATAACACCCCCCCATTACGTCATGCTTCAGAAATGTGGAAAATGGTCAGTTTTCAAATGTTTTATTTTTGAACGTCAGTTCACATTTGTAGGTGGATCATCAGTGTTAGAGCTAAAATTAGCATGTTTAAAGTGATTTTCATGCTTCCAGGGGCTCGGGAAGTGAAATAAATACCATTTGGAGGCATTTAATGTTCGAGCAAAAACGGCTGATTTTCGACAAAAGAGATAACACCCCCCAATTACGTCATGCTTCAGAAATGTGGAAAATGGTCCGTTTTCAAATGTTTTATTTTTGAACGTCAGTTCACATTTGTAGGTGGATCATCAGTGTTAGAGCTAAAATTAGCATGTTTAAAGTGATTTTCATGCTTCCAGGGGCTCGGGAAGTTAATTAAATACCATTTGGAGGCATTTAATGTTCGAGCAAAAACGGCTGATTTTCGACAAAAGAGATAACACCCCCCCATTACGTCATGCTTCAGAAATGTGGAAAATGGTCCGTTTTCAAATGTTTTATTTTTGAACGTCAGTTCACATTTGTAGGTGGATCATCAGTGTTAGAGCTAAAATTAGCATGTTTAAAGTGATTTTCATGCTTCCAGGGGCCCAAAACACAAGATTTATGGAATGGTTAAAAGTGCATGAAAATGGCCAATTTACTCACTCTGAGTTCTCAAAAAGGGTTTCTTCACCCCGGGAAGTTAATTAAATACCATTTGGAGGCATTTAATGTTCGAGCAAAAACGGCTGATTTTCGACAAAAGAGATAACACCCCCCCATTACGTCATGCTTCAGAAATGTGGAAAATGGTCCGTTTTCAAATGTTTTATTTTTGAACGTCAGTTCACATTTGTAGGTGGATCATCAGTGTTAGAGCTAAAATTAGCATGTTTAAAGTGATTTTCATGCTTCCAGGGGCTCGGGAAGTTAATTAAATACCATTTGGAGGCATTTAATGTTCGAGCAAAAACGGCTGATTTTCGACAAAAGAGATAACACCCCCCCATTACGTCATGCTTCAGAAATGTGGAAAATGGTCCGTTTTCAAATGTTTTATTTTTGAACGTCAGTTCACATTTGTAGGTGGATCATCAGTGTTAGAGCTAAAATTAGCATGTTTAAAGTGATTTTCATGCTTCCAGGGGCCCAAAACACAAGATTTATGGAATGGTTAAAAGTGCATGAAAATGGCCAATTTACTCACTCTGAGTTCTCAAAAAGGGTTTCTTCACCCCGGGAAGTTAATTAAATACCATTTGGAGGCATTTAATGTTCGAGCAAAAACGGCTGATTTTCGACAAAAGAGATAACACCCCCCCATTACGTCATGCTTCAGAAATGTGGAAAATGGTCCGTTTTCAAATGTTTTATTTTTGAACGTCAGTTCACATTTGTAGGTGGATCATCAGTGTTAGAGCTAAAATTAGCATGTTTAAAGTGATTTTCATGCTTCCAGGGGCTCGGGAAGTTAATTAAATACCATTTGGAGGCATTTAATGTTCGAGCAAAAACGGCTGATTTTCGACAAAAGAGATAACACCCCCCCATTACGTCATGCTTCAGAAATGTGGAAAATGCTCCGTTTTCAAATGTTTTATTTTTGAACGTCAGTTCACATTTGTAGGTGGATCATCAGTGTTAGAGCTAAAATTAGCATGTTTAAAGTGATTTTCATGCTTCCAGGGGCCCAAAACACAAGATTTATGGAATGGTTAAAAGTGCATGAAAATGGCCAATTTACTCACTCTGAGTTCTCAAAAAGGGTTTCTTCACCCCGGGAAGTTAATTAAATACCATTTGGAGGCATTTAATGTTCGAGCAAAAACGGCTGATTTTCGACAAAAGAGATAACACCCCCCCATTACGTCATGCTTCAGAAATGTGGAAAATGGTCCGTTTTCAAATGTTTTATTTTTGAACGTCAGTTCACATTTGTAGGTGGATCATCAGTGTTAGAGCTAAAATTAGCATGTTTAAAGTGATTTTCATGCTTCCAGGGGCTCGGGAAGTTAATTAAATACCATTTGGAGGCATTTAATGTTCGAGCAAAAACGGCTGATTTTCGACAAAAGAGATAACACCCCCCCATTACGTCATGCTTCAGAAATGTGGAAAATGGTCCGTTTTCAAATGTTTTATTTTTGAACGTCAGTTCACATTTGTAGGTGGATCATCAATGTTAGAGCTAAAATTAGCATGTTTAAAGTGATTTTCATGCTTCCAGGGGCCCAAAACACAAGATTTATGGAATGGTTAAAAGTGCATGAAAATGGCCAATTTACTCACTCTGAGTTCTCAAAAAGGATTTCTTCACCCCGGGAAGTTAATTAAATACCATTTGGAGGCATTTAATGTTCGAGCAAAAACGGCTGATTTTCGACAAAAGAGATATAACCCCCCCATTACGTCATGCTTCAGAAATGTGGAAAATGGTCCGTTTTCAAATGTTTTATTTTTGAACGTCAGTTCACATTTGGAGGTGGATCATCAGTGTTAGAGCTAAAATTAGCATGTTTAAAGTGATTTTCATGCTTCCAGGGGCTCGGGAAGTTAATTTAATACCATTTGGAGGCATTTATGTTCGAGCAAAAACGGCTGATTTTCGACAAAAGAGATAACACCCCCCCATTACGTCATGCTTCAGAAATGTGGAAAATGGTCCGTTTTCAAATGTTTTATTTTTGAACGTCAGTTCACATTTGTAGGTGGATCATCAATGTTAGAGCTAAAATTAGCATGTTTAAAGTGATTTTCATGCTTCCAGGGGCCCAAAACACAAGATTTATGGAATGGTTAAAAGTGCATGAAAATGGCCAATTTACTCACTCTGAGTTCTCAAAAAGGATTTCTTCACCCCGGGAAGTTAATTAAATACCATTTGGAGGCATTTAATGTTCGAGCAAAAACGGCTGATTTTCGACAAAAGAGATATAACCCCCCCATTACGTCATGCTTCAGAAATGTGGAAAATGGTCCGTTTTCAAATGTTTTATTTTTGAACGTCAGTTCACATTTGTAGGTGGATCATCAGTGTTAGATCTAAAATTAGCATGTTTAAAGTGATTTTCATGCTTCCAGGGGCTCGGGAAGTTAATTAAATACCATTTGGAGGCATTTAATGTTCGAGCAAAAACGGCTGATTTTCGACAAAAGAGATAACACCCCCCCATTACGTCATGCTTCAGAAATGTGGAAAATGGTCCGTTTTCAAATGTTTTATTTTTGAACGTCAGTTCACATTTGTAGGTGGATCATCAGTGTTAGAGCTAAAATTAGCATGTTTAAAGTGATTTTCATGCTTCCAGGGGCCCAAAACACAAGATTTATGGAATGGTTAAAAGTGCATGAAAATGGCCAATTTACTCACTCTGAGTTCTCAAAAAGGGTTTCTTCACCCCGGGAAGTTAATTAAATACCATTTGGAGGCATTTAATGTTCGAGCAAAAACGGCTGATTTTCGACAAAAGAGATATAACCCCCCAATTACGTCATGCTTCAGAAATGTGGAAAATGGTCCGTTTTCAAATGTTTTATTTTTGAACGTCAGTTCACATTTGTAGGTGGATCATCAGTGTTAGAGCTAAAATTAGCATGTTTAAAGTGATTTTCATGCTTCCAGGGGCTCGGGAAGTTAATTAAATACCATTTGGAGGCATTTAATGTTCGAGCAAAAACGGCTGATTTTCGACAAAAGAGATAACACCCCCCCATTACGTCATGCTTCAGAAATGTGGAAAATGGTCCGTTTTCAAATGTTTTATTTTTGAACGTCAGTTCACATTTGTAGGTGGATCATCAGTGTTAGAGCTAAAATTAGCATGTTTAAAGTGATTTTCATGCTTCCAGGGGCCCAAAACACAAGATTTATGGAATGGTTAAAAGTGCATGAAAATGGCCAATTTACTCACTCTGAGTTCTCAAAAAGGGTTTCTTCACCCCGGGAAGTTAATTAAATACCATTTGGAGGCATTTAATGTTCGAGCAAAAACGGCTGATTTTCGACAAAAGAGATAACACCCCCCCATTACGTCATGCTTCAGAAATGTGGAAAATGGTCCGTTTTCAAATGTTTTATTTTTGAACGTCAGTTCACATTTGTAGGTGGATCATCAGTGTTAGAGCTAAAATTAGCATGTTTAAAGTGATTTTCATGCTTCCAGGGGCTCGGGAAGTTAATTAAATACCATTTGGAGGCATTTAATGTTCGAGCAAAAACGGCTGATTTTCGACAAAAGAGATAACACCCCCCCATTACGTCATGCTTCAGAAATGTGGAAAATGGTCCGTTTTCAAATGTTTTATTTTTGAACGTCAGTTCACATTTGTAGGTGGATCATCAGTGTTAGAGCTAAAATTAGCATGTTTAAAGTGATTTTCATGCTTCCAGGGGCCCAAAACACAAGATTTATGGAATGGTTAAAAGTGCATGAAAATGGCCAATTTACTCACTCTGAGTTCTCAAAAAGGGTTTCTTCACCCCGGGAAGTTAATTAAATACCATTTGGAGGCATTTAATGTTCGAGCAAAAACGGCTGATTTTCGACAAAAGAGATAACACCCCCCCATTACGTCATGCTTCAGAAATGTGGAAAATGGTCCGTTTTCAAATGTTTTATTTTTGAACGTCAGTTCACATTTGTAGGTGGATCATCAGTGTTAGAGCTAAAATTAGCATGTTTAAAGTGATTTTCATGCTTCCAGGGGCTCGGGAAGTTAATTAAATACCATTTGGAGGCATTTAATGTTCGAGCAAAAACGGCTGATTTTCGACAAAAGAGATAACACCCCCCCATTACGTCATGCTTCAGAAATGTGGAAAATGCTCCGTTTTCAAATGTTTTATTTTTGAACGTCAGTTCACATTTGTAGGTGGATCATCAGTGTTAGAGCTAAAATTAGCATGTTTAAAGTGATTTTCATGCTTCCAGGGGCCCAAAACACAAGATTTATGGAATGGTTAAAAGTGCATGAAAATGGCCAATTTACTCACTCTGAGTTCTCAAAAAGGGTTTCTTCACCCCGGGAAGTTAATTAAATACCATTTGGAGGCATTTAATGTTCGAGCAAAAACGGCTGATTTTCGACAAAAGAGATAACACCCCCCCATTACGTCATGCTTCAGAAATGTGGAAAATGGTCCGTTTTCAAATGTTTTATTTTTGAACGTCAGTTCACATTTGTAGGTGGATCATCAGTGTTAGAGCTAAAATTAGCATGTTTAAAGTGATTTTCATGCTTCCAGGGGCTCGGGAAGTTAATTAAATACCATTTGGAGGCATTTAATGTTCGAGCAAAAACGGCTGATTTTCGACAAAAGAGATAACACCCCCCCATTACGTCATGCTTCAGAAATGTGGAAAATGGTCCGTTTTCAAATGTTTTATTTTTGAACGTCAGTTCACATTTGTAGGTGGATCATCAATGTTAGAGCTAAAATTAGCATGTTTAAAGTGATTTTCATGCTTCCAGGGGCCCAAAACACAAGATTTATGGAATGGTTAAAAGTGCATGAAAATGGCCAATTTACTCACTCTGAGTTCTCAAAAAGGATTTCTTCACCCCGGGAAGTTAATTAAATACCATTTGGAGGCATTTAATGTTCGAGCAAAAACGGCTGATTTTCGACAAAAGAGATATAACCCCCCCATTACGTCATGCTTCAGAAATGTGGAAAATGGTCCGTTTTCAAATGTTTTATTTTTGAACGTCAGTTCACATTTGGAGGTGGATCATCAGTGTTAGAGCTAAAATTAGCATGTTTAAAGTGATTTTCATGCTTCCAGGGGCTCGGGAAGTTAATTTAATACCATTTGGAGGCATTTATGTTCGAGCAAAAACGGCTGATTTTCGACAAAAGAGATAACACCCCCCCATTACGTCATGCTTCAGAAATGTGGAAAATGGTCCGTTTTCAAATGTTTTATTTTTGAACGTCAGTTCACATTTGTAGGTGGATCATCAATGTTAGAGCTAAAATTAGCATGTTTAAAGTGATTTTCATGCTTCCAGGGGCCCAAAACACAAGATTTATGGAATGGTTAAAAGTGCATGAAAATGGCCAATTTACTCACTCTGAGTTCTCAAAAAGGATTTCTTCACCCCGGGAAGTTAATTAAATACCATTTGGAGGCATTTAATGTTCGAGCAAAAACGGCTGATTTTCGACAAAAGAGATATAACCCCCCCATTACGTCATGCTTCAGAAATGTGGAAAATGGTCCGTTTTCAAATGTTTTATTTTTGAACGTCAGTTCACATTTGTAGGTGGATCATCAGTGTTAGATCTAAAATTAGCATGTTTAAAGTGATTTTCATGCTTCCAGGGGCTCGGGAAGTTAATTAAATACCATTTGGAGGCATTTAATGTTCGAGCAAAAACGGCTGATTTTCGACAAAAGAGATAACACCCCCCCATTACGTCATGCTTCAGAAATGTGGAAAATGGTCCGTTTTCAAATGTTTTATTTTTGAACGTCAGTTCACATTTGTAGGTGGATCATCAGTGTTAGAGCTAAAATTAGCATGTTTAAAGTGATTTTCATGCTTCCAGGGGCCCAAAACACAAGATTTATGGAATGGTTAAAAGTGCATGAAAATGGCCAATTTACTCACTCTGAGTTCTCAAAAAGGGTTTCTTCACCCCGGGAAGTTAAATAAATACCATTTGGAGGCATTTAATGTTCGAGCAAAAACGGCTGATTTTCGACAAAAGAGATAACACCCCCCCATTACGTCATGCTTCAGAAATGTGGAAAATGGTCCGTTTTCAAATGTTTTATTTTTGAACGTCAGTTCACATTTGTAGGTGGATCATCAGTGTTAGAGCTAAAATTAGCATGTTTAAAGTGATTTTCATGCTTCCAGGGGCTCGGGAAGTGAAATAAATACCATTTGGAGGCATTTAATGTTCGAGCAAAAACGGCTGATTTTCGACAAAAGAGATAACACCCCCCCATTACGTCATGCTTCAGAAATGTGGAAAATGGTCCGTTTTCAAATGTTTTATTTTTGAACGTCAGTTCACATTTGTAGGTGGATCATCAGTGTTAGAGCTAAAATTAGCATGTTTAAAGTGATTTTCATGCTTCCAGGGGCCCAAAACACAAGATTTATGGAATGGTTAAAAGTGCATGAAAATGGCCAATTTACTCACTCTGAGTTCTCAAAAAGGGTTTCTTCCCCCCGGGAAGTTAATTAAATACCATTTGGAGGCATTTAATGTTCGAGCAAAAACGGCTGATTTTCGACAAAAGAGATAACACCCCCCCATTACGTCATGCTTCAGAAATGTGGAAAATGGTCCGTTTTTAAATGTTTTATTTTTGAACGTCAGTTCACATTTGTAGGTGGATCATCAGTGTTAGAGCTAAAATTAGCATGTTTAAAGTGATTTTCATGCTTCCAGGGGCTCGGGAAGTTAATTAAATACCATTTGGAGGCATTTAATGTTCGAGCAAAAACGGCTGATTTTCGACAAAAGAGATAACACCCCCCCATTACGTCATGCTTCAGAAATGTGGAAAATGGTCTGTTTTCAAATGTTTTATTTTTGAACGTCAGTTCACATTTGTAGGTGGATCATCAGTGTTAGAGCTAAAATTAGCATGTTTAAAGTGATTTTCATGCTTCCAGGGGCCCAAAACACAAGATTTATGGAATGGTTAAAAGTGCATGAAAATGGCCAATTTACTCACTCTGAGTTCTCAAAAAGGGTTTCTTCACCCCGGGAAGTTAATTAAATACCATTTGGAGGCATTTAATGTTCGAGCAAAAACGGCTGATTTTCGACAAAAGAGATAACACCCCCCCATTACGTCATGCTTCAGAAATGTGGAAAATGGTCCGTTTTCAAATGTTTTATTTTTGAACGTCAGTTCACATTTGTAGGTGGATCATCAGTGTTAGAGCTAAAATTAGCATGTTTAAAGTGATTTTCATGCTTCCAGGGGCTCGGGAAGTTAATTAAATACCATTTGGAGGCATTTAATGTTCGAGCAAAAACGGCTGATTTTCGACAAAAGAGATAACACCCCCCCATTACGTCATGCTTCAGAAATGTGGAAAATGGTCCGTTTTCAAATGTTTTATTTTTGAACGTCAGTTCACATTTGTAGGTGGATCATCAGTGTTAGAGCTAAAATTAGCATGTTTAAAGTGATTTTCATGCTTCCAGGGGCCCAAAACACAAGATTTATGGAATGGTTAAAAGTGCATGAAAATGGCCAATTTACTCACTCTGAGTTCTCAAAAAGGGTTTCTTCACCCCGGGAAGTTAATTAAATACCATTTGGAGGCATTTAATGTTCGAGCAAAAACGGGTGATTTTCGACAAAAGAGATAACACCCCCCCATTACGTCATGCTTCAGAAATGTGGAAAATGGTCCGTTTTCAAATGTTTTATTTTTGAACGTCAGTTCACATTTGTAGGTGGATCATCAGTGTTAGAGCTAAAATTAGCATGTTTAAAGTGATTTTCATGCTTCCAGGGGCTCGGGAAGTTAATTAAATACCATTTGGAGGCATTTAATGTTCGAGCAAAAACGGCTGATTTTCGACAAAAGAGATAACACCCCCCCATTACGTCATGCTTCAGAAATGTGGAAAATGGTCCGTTTTCAAATGTTTTATTTTTGAACGTCAGTTCATATTTGTAGGTGGATCATCAGTGTTAGAGCTAAAATTAGCATGTTTAAAGTGATTTTCATGGTTCCAGGGGCCCAAAACACAAGATTTATGGAATGGTTAAAAGTGCATGAAAATGGCCAATTTACTCACTCTGAGTTCTCAAAAAGGGTTTCTTCACCCCGGGAAGTTAATTAAATACCATTTGGAGGCATTTAATGTTCGAGCAAAAACGGCTGATTTTCGACAAAAGAGATAACACCCCCCCATTACGTCATGCTTCAGAAATGTGGAAAATGGTCCGTTTTCAAATGTTTTATTTTTGAACGTCAGTTCACATTTGTAGGTCGATCATCAGTGTTAGAGCTAAAATGAGCATGTTTAAAGTGATTTTCATGCTTCCAGGGGCTCGGGAAGTTAATTAAATACCATTTGGAGGCATTTAATGTTCGTGCAAAAACGGCTGATTTTCGACAAAAGAGATAACACCCCCCCATTACGTCATGCTTCAGAAATGTGGAAAATGGTCCGTTTTCAAATGTTTTATTTTTGAACGTCAGTTCACATTTGTAGGTGGATCATCAGTGTTAAAGCTAAAATTAGCATGTTTAAAGTGATTTTCATGCTTCCAGGGGCCCAAAACACAAGATTTATGGAATGGTTAAAAGTGCATGAAAATGGCCAATTTACTCACTCTGAGTCCTCAAAAAGGGTTTCTTCACCCCGGGAAGTTAATTAAATACCATTTGGAGGCATTTAATGTTCGAGCAAAAACGGCTGATTTTCGACAAAAGAGATAACACCCCCCCATTACGTCATGCTTCAGAAATGTGGAAAATGGTCCGTTTTCAAATGTTTTATTTTTGAACGTCAGTTCACATTTGTAGGTGGATCATCAGTGTTAGAGCTAAAATTAGCATGTTTAAAGTGATTTTCATGCTTCCAGGGGCTCGGGAAGTTAATTAAATACCATTTGGAGGCATTTAATGGTCGAGCAAAAACGGCTGATTTTCGACAAAAGAGATAACACCCCCCCATTACGTCATGCTTCAGAAATGTGGAAAATGGTCCGTTTTAAAAAATGTTTTATTTTTGAACGTCAGTTCACATTTGTAGGTGGATCATCAGTGTTAGAGCTAAAATTAGCATGTTTAAAGTGATTTTCATGCTTCCAGGGGCCCAAAACACAAGATTAATGGAATGGTTAAAAGTGCATGAAAATGGCCAATTTACTCTCTCTGAGTTCTCAAAAAGGGTTTCTTCACCCCGGGAAGTGAAATAAATACCATTTGGAGGCATTTAATGTTCGAGCAAAAACGGCTGATTTTCGACAAAAGAGATAACACCCCCCCATTACGTCATGCTTCAGAAATGTGGAAAATGGTCCGTTTTCAAATGTTTTATTTTTGAACGTCAGTTCACATTTGTAGGTGGATCATCAGTGTTAGAGCTAAAATTAGCATGTTTAAAGTGATTTTCATGCTTCCAGGGGCTCGGGAAGTTAATTAAATACCATTTGGAGGCATTTAATGTTCAAGCAAAAACGGCTGATTTTCGACAAAAGAGATAACACCCCCCAATTACGTCATGCTTCAGAAATGTGGAAAATGGTCCGTTTTCAAATGTTTTATTTTTGAACGTCAGTTCACATTTGTAGGTGGATCATCAGTGTTAGAGCTAAAATTAGCATGTTTAAAGTGATTTTCATGCTTCCAGGGGCCCAAAACACAAGATTTATGGAATGGTTAAAAGTGCATGAAAATGGCCAATTTACTCACTCTGAGTTCTCAAAAAGGGTTTCTTCACCCCGGGAAGTTAATTAAATACCATTTGGAGGCATTTAATGTTCGAGCAAAAACGGCTGATTTTCGACAAAAGAGATAACACCCCCCCATTACGTCATGCTTCAGAAATGTGGAAAATGGTCCATTTTCAAATGTTTTATTTTTGAACGTCAGTTCACATTTGTAGGTGGATCATCAGTGTTAGAGCTAAAATTAGCATGTTTAAAGTGATTTTCATGCTTCCAGGGGCTCGGGAAGTGAAATAAATACCATTTGGAGGCATTTAATGTTCGAGCAAAAACGGCTGATTTTCGACAAAAGAGATAACACCCCCCAATTACGTCATGCTTCAGAAATGTGGAAAATGGTCCGTTTTCAAATGTTTTATTTTTGAACGTCAGTTCACATTTGTAGGTGGATCATCAGTGTTAGAGCTAAAATTAGCATGTTTAAAGTGATTTTCATGCTTCCAGGGGCTCGGGAAGTTAATTAAATACCATTTGGAGGCATTTAATGTTCGAGCAAAAACGGCTGATTTTCGACAAAAGAGATAACACCCCCCAATTACGTCATGCTTCAGAAATGTGGAAAATGGTCCGTTTTCAAATGTTTTATTTTTGAACGTCAGTTCACATTTGTAGGTGGATCATCAGTGTTAGAGCTAAAATTAGCATGTTTAAAGTGATTTTCATGCTTCCAGGGGCCCAAAACACAAGATTTATGGAATGGTTAAAAGTGCATGAAAATGGCCAATTTACTCACTCTGAGTTCTCAAAAAGGGTTTCTTCACCCCGGGAAGTTAATTAAATACCATTTGGAGGCATTTAATGTTCGAGCAAAAACGGCTGATTTTCGACAAAAGAGATAACACCCCCCCATTACGTCATGCTTCAGAAATGTGAAAAATGGTCCGTTTTCAAATGTTTTATTTTTGAACGTCAGTTCACATTTGTAGGTGGATCATCAGTGTTAGAGCTAAAATTAGCATGTTTAAAGTGATTTTCATGCTTTCAGGGGCTCGGGAAGTGAAATAAATACCATTTGGAGGCATTTAATGTTCGAGCAAAAACGGCTGATTTTCGACAAAAGAGATAACACCCCCCAATTACGTCATGCTTCAGAAATGTGGAAAATGGTCCGTTTTCAAATGTTTTATTTTTGAACGTCAGTTCACATTTGTAGGTGGATCATCAGTGTTAGAGCTAAAATTAGCATGTTTAAAGTGATTTTCATGCTTCCAGGGGCTCGGGAAGTTAATTAAATACCATTTGGAGGCATTTAATGTTCGAGCAAAAACGGCTGATTTTCGACAAAAGAGATAACACCCCCCCCATTACGTCATGCTTCAGAAATGTGGAAAATGGTCCGTTTTCAAATGTTTTATTTTTGAACGTCAGTTCACATTTGTAGGTGGATCATCAGTGTTAGAGCTAAAATTAGCATGTTTAAAGTGATTTTCATGCTTCATGGGGCCCAAAACACAAGATTTATGGAATGGTTAAAAGTGCATGAAAATGGCCAATTTACTCACTCTGAGTTCTCAAAAAGGGTTTCTTCACCCCGGGAAGTTAATTAAATACCATTTGGAGGCATTTAATGTTCGAGCAAAAACGGCTGATTTTCGACAAAAGAGATAACACCCCCCCCATTACGTCATGCTTCAGAAATGTGGAAAATGGTCCGTTTTGAAATGTTTTATTTTTGAACGTCAGTTCACATTTGTAGGTGGATCATCAGTGTTAGAGCTAAAATTAGCATGTTTAAAGTGATTTTCATGCTTCCAGGGGCTCGGGAAGTGAAATAAATACCATTTGGAGGCATTTAATGTTCGAGCAAAAACGGCTGATTTTCGACAAAAGAGATAACACCCCCCCATTACGTCATGCTTCAGAAATGTGGAAAATGGTCCGTTTTCAAATGTTTTATTTTTGAACGTCAGTTCACATTTGTAGGTGGATCATCAGTGTTAGAGCTAAAATTAGCATGTTTAAAGTGATTTTCATGCTTCCAGGGGCTCGGGAAGTTAATTAAATACCATTTGGAGGCATTTAATGTTCGAGCAAAAATGGCTGATTTTCGACAAAAGAGATAACACCCCCCCATTACGTCATGCTTCAGAAATGTGGAAAATGGTCCGTTTTCAAATGTTTTATTTTTGAACGTCAGTTCACATTTGTAGGTGGATCATCAGTGTTAGAGCTAAAATTAGCATGTTTAAAGTGATTTTCATGCTTCCAGGGGCCCAAAACACAAGATTAATGGAATAGTTAAAAGTGCATGAAAATGGCCAATTTACTCACTCTGAGTTCTCAAAAAGGGTTTCTTCACCCCGGGAAGTGAAATAAATACCATTTGGAGGCATTTAATGTTCGAGCAAAAACGGCTGATTTTCGACAAAAGAGATAACACCCCCCCCATTACGTCATGCTTCAGAAATGTGGAAAATGGTCCGTTTTCAAATGTTTTATTTTTGAACGTCAGTTCACATTTGTAGGTGGATCAGCAGTGTTAGAGCTAAAATTAGCATGTTTAAAGTGATTTTCATGCTTCCAGGGGCTCGGGAAGTTAATTAAATACCATTTGGAGGCATTTAATGTTCAAGCAAAAACGGCTGATTTTCGACAAAAGAGATAACACCCCCCCATTACGTCATGCTTCAGAAATGTGGAAAATGGTCCGTTTTCAAATGTTTTATTTTTGAACGTCAGTTCACATTTGTAGGTGGATCATCAGTGTTAGAGCTAAAATTAGCATGTTTAAAGGGATTTTCATGCTTCCAGGGGCCCAAAACACAAGATTTATGGAATGGTTAAAAGTGCATGAAAATGGCCAATTTACTCACTCTGAGTTCTCAAAAAGGGTTTCTTCACCCCGGGAAGTTAATTAAATACCATTTGGAGGCATTTAATGTTCGAGCAAAAACGGCTGATTTTCGACAAAAGAGATAACACCCCCCCATTACGTCATGCTTCAGAAATGTGGAAAATGGTCCGTTTTCAAATGTTTTATTTTTGAACGTCAGTTCACATTTGTAGGTGGATCATCAGTGTTAGAGCTAAAATTAGCATGTTTAAAGTGATTTTCATGCTTCCAGGGGCTCGGGAAGTGAAATAAATACCATTTGGAGGCATTTAATGTTCGAGCAAAAACGGCTGATTTTCGACAAAAGAGATAACACCCCCCCATTACGTCATGCTTCAGAAATGTGGAAAATGGTCCGTTTTCAAATGTTTTATTTTTGAACGTCAGTTCACATTTGTAGGTGGATAATCAGTGTTAGAGCTAAAATTAGCATGTTTAAAGTGATTTTCATGCTTCCAGGGGCTCGGGAAGTTAATTAAATACCATTTGGAGGCATTTAATGGTCGAGCAAAAACGGCTGATTTTCGACAAAAGAGATAACACCCCCCAATTACGTCATGCTTGAGAAATGTGGAAAATGGTCCGTTTTCAAATGTTTTATTTTTGAACGTCAGTTCACATTTGTAGGTGGATCATCAGTGTTAGAGCTAAAATTAGCATGTTTAAAGTGATTTTCATGCTTCCAGGGGCCCAAAACACAAGATTTATGGAATGGTTAAAAGTGCATGAAAATGGCCAATTTACTCACTCTGAGTTCTCAAAAAGGGTTTCTTCACCCCGGGAAGTTAATTAAATACCATTTGGAGGCATTTAATGTTCGAGCAAAAACGGCTGATTTTCGACAAAAGAGATAACACCCCCCCATTACGTCATGCTTCAGAAATGTGGAAAATGGTCCATTTTCAAATGTTTTATTTTTGAACATCAGTTCACATTTGTAGGTGGATCATCAGTGTTAGAGCTAAAATTAGCATGTTTAAAGTGATTTTCATGCTTCCAGGGGCTCGGGAAGTGAAATAAATACCATTTGGAGGCATTTAATGTTCGAGCAAAAACGGCTGATTTTCGACAAAAGAGATAACACCCCCCAATTACGTCATGCTTCAGAAATGTGGAAAATGGTCCGTTTTCAAATGTTTTATTTTTGAACGTCAGTTCACATTTGTAGGTGGATCATCAGTGTTAGAGCTAAAATTAGCATGTTTAAAGTGATTTTCATGCTTCCAGGGGCTCGGGAAGTTAATTAAATACCATTTGGAGGCATTTAATGTTCGAGCAAAAACGGCTGATTTTCGACAAAAGAGATAACACCCCCCCCATTACGTCATGCTTCAGAAATGTGGAAAATGGTCCGTTTTCAAATGTTTTATTTTTGAACGTCAGTTCACATTTGTAGGTGGATCATCAGTGTTAGAGCTAAAATTAGCATGTTTAAAGTGATTTTCATGCTTCCAGGGGCCCAAAACACAAGATTTATGGAATGGTTAAAAGTGCATGAAAATGGCCAATTTACTCACTCTGAGTTCTCAAAAAGGGTTTCTTCACCCCGGGAAGTTAATTAAATACCATTTGGAGGCATTTAATGTTCGAGCAAAAACGGCTGATTTTCGACAAAAGAGATAACACCCCCCCATTACGTCATGCTTCAGAAATGTGGAAAATGGTCCGTTTTCAAATGTTTTATTTTTGAACGTCAGTTCACATTTGTAGGTGGATCATCAGTGTTAGAGCTAAAATTAGCATGTTTAAAGTGATTTTCATGCTTCCAGGGGCTCGGGAAGTTAATTAAATACCATTTGGAGGCATTTAATGTTCGAGCAAAAACGGCTGATTTTCGACAAAAGAGATAACACCCCCCCATTACGTCATGCTTCAGAAATGTGGAAAATGGTCCGTTTTCAAATGTTTTATTTTTGAACGTCAGTTCACATTTGTAGGTGGATCATCAGTGTTAGAGCTAAAATTAGCATGTTTAAAGTGATTTTCATGCTTCCAGGGGCTCGGGAAGTTAATTAAATACCATTTGGAGGCATTTAATGTTCGAGCAAAAACGGCTGATTTTCGACAAAAGAGATAACACCCCCCAATTACGTCATGCTTCAGAAATGTGGAAAATGGTCCGTTTTCAAATGTTTTATTTTTGAACGTCAGTTCACATTTGTAGGTGGATCATCAGTGTTAGAGCTAAAATTAGCATGTTTAAAGTGATTTTCATGCTTCCAGGGGCCCAAAACACAAGATTTATGGAATGGTTAAAAGTGCATGAAAATGGCCAATTTACTCACTCTGAGTTCTCAAAAAGGGTTTCTTCACCCCGGGAAGTTAATTAAATACCATTTGGAGGCATTTAATGTTCGAGCAAAAACGGCTGATTTTCGACAAAAGAGATAACACCCCCCCATTACGTCATGCTTCAGAAATGTGGAAAATGGTCCGTTTTCAAATGTTTTATTTTTGAACGTCAGTTCACATTTGTAGGTGGATCATCAGTGTTAGAGCTAAAATTAGCATGTTTAAAGTGATTTTCATGCTTCCAGGGGCTCGGGAAGTGAAATAAATACCATTTGGAGGCATTTAATGTTCGAGCAAAAACGGCTGATTTTCGACAAAAGAGATAACACCCCCCAATTACGTCATGCTTCAGAAATGTGGAAAATGGTCCGTTTTCAAATGTTTTATTTTTGAACGTCAGTTCACATTTGTAGGTGGATCATCAGTGTTAGAGCTAAAATTAGCATGTTTAAAGTGATTTTCATGCTTCCAGGGGCTCGGGAAGTTAATTAAATACCATTTGGAGGCATTTAATGTTCGAGCAAAAACGGCTGATTTTCGACAAAAGAGATAACACCCCCCCCATTACGTCATGCTTCAGAAATGTGGAAAATGGTCCGTTTTCAAATGTTTTATTTTTGAACGTCAGTTCACATTTGTAGGTGGATCATCAGTGTTAGAGCTAAAATTAGCATGTTTAAAGTGATTTTCATGCTTCCAGGGGCCCAAAACACAAGATTTATGGAATGGTTAAAAGTGCATGAAAATGGCCAATTTACTCACTCTGAGTTCTCAAAAAGGGTTTCTTCACCCCGGGAAGTTAATTAAATACCATTTGGAGGCATTTAATGTTCGAGCAAAAACGGCTGATTTTCGACAAAAGAGATAACACCCCCCCATTACGTCATGCTTCAGAAATGTGGAAAATGGTCCGTTTTCAAATGTTTTATTTTTGAACGTCAGTTCACATTTGTAGGTGGATCATCAGTGTTAGAGCTAAAATTAGCATGTTTAAAGTGATTTTCATGCTTCCAGGGGCTCGGGAAGTGAAATAAATACCATTTGGAGGCATTTAATGTTCGAGCAAAAACGGCTGATTTTCGACAAAAGAGATAACACCCCCCCATTACGTCATGCTTCAGAAATGTGGAAAATGGTCCGTTTTCAAATGTTTTATTTTTGAACGTCAGTTCACATTTGTAGGTGGATCATCAGTGTTAGAGCTAAAATTAGCATGTTTAAAGTGATTTTCATGCTTCCAGGGGCTCGGGAAGTTAATTAAATACCATTTGGAGGCATTTAATGTTTGAGCAAAAACGGCTGATTTTCGACAAAGGAGATAACACCCCCCCATTACGTCATGCTTCAGAAATGTGGAAAATGGTCCGTTTTCAAATGTTTTATTTTTGAACGTCAGTTCACATTTGTAGGTGGATCATCAGTGTTAGAGCTAAAATTAGCATGTTTAAAGTTATTTTCATGCTTCCAGGGGCTCGGGAAGTGAAATAAATACCATTTGGAGGCATTTAATGTTCGAGCAAAAACGGCTGATTTTCGACAAAAGAGATAACACCCCCCCATTACGTCATGCTTCAGAAATGTGGAAAATGGTCCGTTTTCAAATGTTTTATTTTTGAACGTCAGTTCACATTTGTAGGTGGATCATCAGTGTTAGAGCTAAAATTAGCATGTTTAAAGTGATTTTCATGCTTCCAGGGGCTCGGGAAGTTAATTAAATACCATTTGGAGGCATTTAATGTTCAAGCAAAAACGGCTGATTTTCGACAAAAGAGATAACACCCCCCCATTACGTCATGCTTCAGAAATGTGGAAAATGGTCCGTTTTCAAATGTTTTATTTTTGAACGTCAGTTCACATTTGTAGGTGGATCATCAGTGTTAGAGCTAAAATTAGCATGTTTAAAGTGATTTTCATGCTTCCAGGGGCCCAAAACACAAGATTAATGGAATGGTTAAAAGTGCATGAAAATGGCCAATTTACTCACTCTGAGTTCTCAAAAAGGGTTTCTTCACCCCGGGAAGTTAATTAAATACCATTTGGAGGCATTTAATGTTCGAGCAAAAACGGCTGATTTTCGACAAAAGAGATAACACCCCCCCCATTACGTCATGCTTCAGAAATGTGGAAAATGGTCCGTTTTCAAATGTTTTATTTTTGAACGTCAGTTCACATTTGTAGGTGGATCATCAGTGTTAGAGCTAAAATTAGCATGTTTAAAGTGATTTTCATGCTTCCAGGGGCTCGGGAAGTTAATTAAATACCATTTGGAGGCATTTAATGTTCGAGCAAAAACAGCTGATTTTCGACAAAAGATATAACACCCCCCCATTACGTCATGCTTCAGAAATGTGGAAAATGGTCCGTTTTCAAATGTTTTATTTTTGAACGTCAGTTCACATTTGTAGGTGGATCATCAGTGTTAGAGCTAAAATTAGCATGTTTAAAGTGATTTTCATGCTTCCAGGGGCTCGGGAAGTTAATTAAATACCATTTGGAGGCATTTAATGTTCGAGCAAAAACGGCTGATTTTCGACAAAAGAGATAACACCCCCCCATTACGTCATGCTTCAGAAATGTGGAAAATGGTCCGTTTTCAAATGTTTTATTTTTGAACGTCAGTTCACATTTGTAGGTGGATCATCAGTGTTAGAGCTAAAATTAGCATGTTTAAAGTGATTTTCATGCTTCCAGGGGCCCAAAACACAAGATTTATGGAATGGTTAAAAGTGCATGAAAATGGCCAATTTACTCACTCTGAGTTCTCAAAAAGGGTTTCTTCACCCCGGGAAGTTAATTAAATACCATTTGGAGGCATTTAATGTTCGAGCAAAAACGGCTGATTTTCGACAAAAGAGATAACACCCCCCCCCCATTACGTCATGCTTCAGAAATGTGGAAAATGGTCCGTTTTCAAATGTTTTATTTTTGAACGTCAGTTCACATTTGTAGGTGGATCATCAGTGTTAGAGCTAAAATTAGCATGTTTAAAGTGATTTTCATGCTTCCAGGGGCTCGGGAAGTTAATTAAATACCATTTGGAGGCATTTAATGTTCGAGCAAAAACGGCTGATTTTCGACAAAAGAGATAACACCCCCCCATTACGTCATGCTTCAGAAATGTGGAAAATGGTCCGTTTTCAAATGTTTTATTTTTGAACGTCAGTTCACATTTGTAGGTGGATCATCAGTGTTAGAGCTAAAATTAGCATGTTTAAAGTGATTTTCATGCTTCCAGGGGCCCAAAACACAAGATTTATGGAATGGTTAAAAGTGCATGAAAATGGCCAATTTACTCACTCTGAGTTCTCAAAAAGGGTTTCTTCACCCCGGGAAGTTAATTAAATACCATTTGGAGGCATTTAATGTTCGAGCAAAAACGGCTGATTTTCGACAAAAGAGATAACACCCCCCCATTACGTCATGCTTCAGAAATGTGGAAAATGGTCCGTTTTCAAATGTTTTATTTTTGAACGTCAGTTCACATTTGTAGGTGGATCATCAGTGTTAGAGCTAAAATTAGCATGTTTAAAGTGATTTTCATGCTTCCAGGGGCTCGGGAAGTTAATTAAATACCATTTGGAGGCATTTAATGTTCGAGCAAAAACGGCTGATTTTCGACAAAAGAGATAACACCCCCCCATTACGTCATGCTTCAGAAATGTGGAAAATGGTCCGTTTTCAAATGTTTT
Organism: Lissotriton vulgaris; assembly: GCF_964263255.1. Taxonomy (NCBI): domain Eukaryota; kingdom Metazoa; phylum Chordata; class Amphibia; order Caudata; family Salamandridae; genus Lissotriton; species Lissotriton vulgaris. The sequence continues at coordinate 42,891 of NW_028255339.1, forward strand.
ATTTTTGAACGTCAGTTCACATTTGTAGGTGGATCATCAGTGTTAGAGCTAAAATTAGCATGTTTAAAGTGATTTTCATGCTTCCAGGGGCCCAAAACACAAGATTTATGGAATGGTTAAAAGTGCATGAAAATGGCCAATTTACTCACTCTGAGTTCTCAAAAAGGGTTTCTTCACCCCGGGAAGTTAATTAAATACCATTTGGAGGCATTTAATGTTCGAGCAAAAACGGCTGATTTTCGACAAAAGAGATAACACCCCCCATTACGTCATGCTTCAGAAATGTGGAAAATGGTCCGTTTTCAAATGTTTTATTTTTGAACGTCAGTTCACATTTGTAGGTGGATCATCAGTGTTAGAGCTAAAATTAGCATGTTTAAAGTGATTTTCATGCTTCCAGGGGCTCGGGAAGTTAATTAAATACCATTTGGAGGCATTTAATGTTCGAGCAAAAACGGCTGATTTTCGACAAAAGAGATAACACCCCCCCCCATTACGTCATGCTTCAGAAATGTGGGAAATGGTCAGTTTTCAAATGTTTTATTTTTGAACGTCAGTTCACATTTGTAGGTGGATCATCAGTGTTAGAGCTAAAATTAGCATGTTTAAAGTGATTTTCATGCTTCCAGGGGCCCAAAACACAAGATTTATGGAATGATTAAAAGTGCATGAAAATGGCCAATTTACTCACTCTGAGTTCTCAAAAAGGGTTTCTTCACCCCGGGAAGTTAATTAAATACCATTTGGAGGCATTTAATGTTCGAGCAAAAACGGCTGATTTTCGACAAAAGAGATAACACCCCCCCATTACGTCATGCTTCAGAAATGTGGAAAATGGTCCGTTTTCAAATGTTTTATTTTTGAACGTCAGTTCACATTTGTAGGTGGATCATCAGTGTTAGAGCTAAAATTAGCATGTTTAAAGTGATTTTCATGCTTCCAGGGGCTCGGGAAGTGAAATAAATACCATTTGGAGGCATTTAATGTTCGAGCAAAAACGGCTGATTTTCGACAAAAGAGATAACACCCCCCCATTACGTCATGCTTCAGAAATGTGGAAAATGGTCCGTTTTCAAATGTTTTATTTTTGAACGTCAGTTCACATTTGTAGGTGGATCATCAGTGTTAGAGCTACAATTAGCATGTTTAAAGTGATTTTCATGCTTCCAGGGGCCCAAAACACAAGATTTATGGAATGGTTAAAAGTGCATGAAAATGGCCAATTTACTCACTCTGAGTTCTCAAAAAGGGTTTCTTCACCCCGGGAAGTTAATTAAATACCATTTGGAGGCATTTAATGTTCGAGCAAAAACGGCTGATTTTCGACAAAAGAGATAACACCCCCTCATTACGTCATGCTTCAGAAATGTGGAAAATGGTCCGTTTTCAAATGTTTTATTTTTGAACGTCAGTTCACATTTGTAGGTGGATCATCAGTGTTAGAGCTAAAATTAGCATGTTTAAAGTGATTTTCATGCTTCCAGGGGCCCAAAACACAAGATTTATGGAATGGTTAAAAGTGCATGAAAATGGCCAATTTACTCACTCTGAGTTCTCAAAAAGGGTTTCTTCACCCCAGGAAGTTAATTAAATACCATTTGGAGGCATTTAATGTTCGAGCAAAAACGGCTGATTTTCGACAAAAGAGATAACACCCCCCCATTACGTCATGCTTCAGAAATGTGGAAAATGGTCCGTTTTCAAATGTTTTATTATTGAACGTCAGTTCACATTTGTAGGTGGATCATCAGTGTTAGAGCTAAAATTAGCATGTTTAAAGTGATTTTCATGCTTCCAGGGGCTCGGGAAGGTAATTAAATACCATTTGGAGGCATTTAAAGTTCAAGCAAAAACGGCTGATTTTCGACAAAAGAGATAACACCCCCCCATTACGTCATGCTTCAGAAATGTGGAAAATGGTCCGTTTTCAAATGTTTTATTTTTGAACGTCAGTTCACATTTGTAGGTGGATCATCGGTGTTAGAGCTAAAATTAGCATGTTTAAAGTGATTTTCATGCTTCCAGGGGCCCAAAACACAAGATTTATGGAATGGTTAAAAGTGCATGAAAATGGCCAATTTACTCACTCTGAGTTCTCAAAAAGGGTTTCTTCACCCCGGAAAGTTAATTAAATACCATTTGGAGGCATTTAATGTTCGAGCAAAAACGGCTGATTTTCGACAAAAGAGATAACACCCCCCCATTACGTCATGCTTCAGAAATGTGGAAAATGGTCCGTTTTCAAATGTTTTATTTTTGATCGTCAGTTCACATTTGTAGGTGGATCATCAGTGTTAGAGCTAAAATTAGCATGTTTAAAGTGATTTTCATGCTTCCAGGGGCTCGGGAAGTGAAATAAATACCATTTGGAGGCATTTAATGTTCGAGCAAAAACGGCTGATTTTCGACAAAAGAGATAACACCCCCCCATTACGTCATGCTTCAGAAATGTGGAAAATGGTCCGTTTTCAAATGTTTTATTTTTGAATGTCAGTTCACATTTGTAGGTGGATCATCAGTGTTAGAGCTAAAATTAGCATGTTTAAAGTGATTTTCATGCTTCCAGGGGCCCAAAACACAAGATTTATGGAATGGTTAAAAGTGCATGAAAATGGCCAATTTACTCACTCTGAGTTCTCAAAAAGGGTTTCTTCACCCCGGGAAATTAATTAAATACCATTTGGAGGCATTTAATGTTCGAGCAAAAACGGCAGATTTTCGACAAAAGAGATAACACCCCCCCATTACGTCATGCTTCAGAAATGTGGAAAATGGTCCGTTTTCAAATGTTTTATTTTTGAACGTCAGTTCACATTTGTAGGTGGATCATCAGTGTTAGAGCTAAAATTAGCATGTTTAAAGTGATTTTCATGCTTCCAGGGGCTCGGGAAGTTAATTAAATACCATTTGGAGGCATTTAATGTTCGAGCAAAAACGGCTGATTTTCGACAAAAGAGATAACACCCCCCCCATTACGTCATGCTTCAGAAATGTGGAAAATGGTCCGTTTTCAAATGTTTTATTTTTGAACGTCAGTTCACATTTGTAGGTGGATCATCAGTGTTAGAGCTAAAATTAGCATGTTTAAAGTGATTTTCATGCTTCCAGGGGCTCAGGAAGTGAAATAAATACCATTTGGAGGCATTTAATGTTCGAGCAAAAACGGCTGATTTTCGACAAAAGAGATAACACCCCCCCATTACGTCATGCTTCAGAAATGTGGAAAATGGTCCGTTTTCAAATGTTTTATTTTTGAACGTCAGTTCACATTTGTAGGTGGATCATCAGTGTTAGAGCTAAAATTAGCATGTTTAAAGTGATTTTCATGCTTCCAGGGGCCCAAAACACAAGATTTATGGAATGGTTAAAAGTGCATGAAAATGGCCAATTTACTCACTCTGAGTTCTCAAAAAGGGTTTCTTCACCCCGGGAAGTTAATTAAATACCATTTGGAGGCATTTAATGTTCGAGCAAAAACGGCTGATTTTCGACAAAAGAGATAACACCCCCCCATTACGTCATGCTTCAGAAATGTGGAAAATGGTCCGTTTTCAAATGTTTTATTTTTGAACGTCAGTTCACATTTGTAGGTGGATCATCAGTGTTAGAGCTAAAATTAGCATGTTTAAAGTGATTTTCATGCTTCCAGGGGCTCGGGAAGTGAAATAAATACCATTTGGAGGCATTTAATGTTCGAGCAAAAACGGCTGATTTTCGACAAAAGAGATAACACCCCCCAATTACGTCATGCTTCAGAAATGTGGAAAATGGTCCGTTTTCAAATGTTTTATTTTTGAACGTCAGTTCACATTTGTAGGTGGATCATCAGTGTTAGAGCTAAAATTAGCATGTTTAAAGTGATTTTCATGCTTCCAGGGGCTCGGGAAGTTAATTAAATACCATTTGGAGGCATTTAATGTTCGAGCAAAAACGGCTGATTTTCGACAAAAGAGATAACACCCCCCCCATTACGTCATGCTTCAGAAATGTGGAAAATGGTCCGTTTTCAAATGTTTTATTTTTGAACGTCAGTTCACATTTGTAGGTGGATCATCAGTGTTAGAGCTAAAATTAGCATGTTTAAAGTGATTTTCATGCTTCCAGGGGCCCAAAACACAAGATTTATGGAATGGTTAAAAGTGCATGAAAATGGCCAATTTACTCACTCTGAGTTCTCAAAAAGGGTTTCTTCACCCCGGGAAGTTAATTAAATACCATTTGGAGGCATTTAATGTTCGAGCAAAAACGGCTGATTTTCGACAAAAGAGATAACACCCCCCCATTACGTCATGCTTCAGAAATGTGGAAAATGGTCCGTTTTCAAATGTTTTATTTTTGAACGTCAGTTCACATTTGTAGGTGGATCATCAGTGTTAGAGCTAAAATTAGCATGTTTAAAGTGATTTTCATGCTTCCAGGGGCTCGGGAAGTGAAATAAATACCATTTGGAGGCATTTAATGTTCGAGCAAAAACGGCTGATTTTCGACAAAAGAGATAACACCCCCCCATTACGTCATGCTTCAGAAATGTGGAAAATGGTCCGTTTTCAAATGTTTTATTTTTGAACGTCAGTTCACATTTGTAGGTGGATCATCAGTGTTAGAGCTAAAATTAGCATGTTTAAAGTGATTTTCATGCTTCCAGGGGCTCGGGAAGTTAATTAAATACCATTTGGAGGCATTTAATGTTTGAGCAAAAACGGCTGATTTTCGACAAAGGAGATAACACCCCCCCATTACGTCATGCTTCAGAAATGTGGAAAATGGTCCGTTTTCAAATGTTTTATTTTTGAACGTCAGTTCACATTTGTAGGTGGATCATCAGTGTTAGAGCTAAAATTAGCATGTTTAAAGTGATTTTCATGCTTCCAGGGGCTCGGGAAGTGAAATAAATACCATTTGGAGGCATTTAATGTTCGAGCAAAAACGGCTGATTTTCAGACAAAAGAGATAACACCCCCCCCATTACGTCATGCTTCAGAAATGTGGAAAATGGTCCGTTTTCAAATGTTTTATTTTTGAACGTCAGTTCACATTTGTAGGTGGATCATCAGTGTTAGAGCTAAAATTAGCATGTTTAAAGTGATTTTCATGCTTCCAGGGGCTCGGGAAGTTAATTAAATACCATTTGGAGGCATTTAATGTTCAAGCAAAAACGGCTGATTTTCGACAAAGAGATAACACCCCCCCATTACGTCATGCTTCAGAAATGTGGAAAATGGTCCGTTTTCAAATGTTTTATTTTTGAACGTCAGTTCACATTTGTATGTGGATCAGTCAGTGTTAGAGCTAAAATTAGCATGTTTAAAGTGATTTTCATGCTTCCAGGGGCCCAAAACACAAGATTAATGGAATGGTTAAAAGTGCATGAAAATGGCCAATTTACTCACTCTGAGTTCTCAAAAAGGGTTTCTTCACCCCGGGAAAGTTAATAAATACCATTTGGAGGCATTTAATGTTCGAGCAAAAACGGCTGATTTTCGACAAAAGAGATAACCACCCCCCCCATTACGTCATGCTTCAGAAATGTGGAAAATGGTCCGTTTTCAAATGTTTTATTTTTGAACGTCAGTTCACATTTGTAGGTGGATCATCAGTGTTAGAGCTAAAATTAGCATGTTTAAAGTGATTTTCATGCTTCCAGGGGCTCGGGAAGTTAATTAAATACCATTTGGAGCATTTAATGTTCGAGCAAAAACGGCTGATTTTCGACAAAAGATATAACACCCCCCCATTACGTCATGCTTCAGAAATGTGAAAATGGTCCGTTTTCAATGTTTTATTTTTGAACGTCAGTTCACATTTGTAGGTGGATCATCAGTGTTAGAGCTAAAATTAGCATGTTTAAAGTGATTTTCATGCTTCCAGGGGCTCGGAAGTTAATTAAATACCATTTGGAGGCATTTAATGTTCGAGCAAAACGGCTGATTTTCGACAAAAGAGATAACACCCCCCCATTACGTCATGCTTCAGAAATGTGGAAAATGGTCCGTTTTCAAATGTTTTATTTTTGAACGTCAGTTCACATTTGTAGGTGGATCATCATGTGTTAGAGCTAAAATTAGCATGTTTAAAGTGATTTTCATGCTTCCAGGGGCCCAAAACACAAGATTTATGGAATGGTTAAAAGTGCATGAAAATGGCCAATTTACTCACTCTGAGTTCTCAAAAAAGGGTTTCTTCACCCCGGGAAGTTAATTAAATACCATTTGGAGGCATTTAATGTTCGAGCAAAAACGGCTGATTTTCGACAAAAGAGATAACACCCCCCCCCATTACGTCATGCTTCAGAAAATGTGGAAAATGGTCCGTTTCAAATGTTTTATTTTTGAACGTCAGTTCACATTTGTAGGTGGATCATCAGTGTTAGAGCTAAAATTAGCATGTTTAAAGTGATTTTCATGCTTCCAGGGGCTCGGGAAGTTAATTAAATACCATTTGGAGGCATTTAATGTTCGAGCAAAAACGGCTGATTTTCGACAAAAGAGATAACACCCCCCCATTACGTCATGCTTCAGAAATGTGGAAAATGGTCCGTTTTCAAATGTTTTATTTTTAACGTCAGTTCACATTTTGTAGGTGGATCATCAGTGTTAGAGCTAAAATTAGCATGTTTAAAGTGATTTTCATGCTTCCAGGGGCCCAAAACACAAGATTTATGGAATGGTTAAAAGTGCATGAAAATGGCCAATTTACTCACTCTGAGTTCTCAAAATGGGTTTCTTCACCCGGGAAGTTAATTAAATACCATTTGGAGGCATTTAATGTTCGAGCAAAAACGGCTGATTTTCGACAAAAGAGATAACACCCCCCATTACGTCATGCTTCAGAAATGTGGAAAATGGTCCGTTTTCAAATGTTTTATTTTTGAACGTCAGTTCACATTTGTAGGTGGATCATCAGTGTTAGAGCTAAAATTAGCATGTTTAAAGTGATTTTCATGCTTCCCAGGGGCTCGGGAAGTTAATTAAATACCATTTGGAGGCATTTAATGTTCGAGCAAAAACGGCTGATTTTCGACAAAAGAGATAACACCCCCCATTACGTCATGCTTCAGAAATGTGGAAAATGGTCCGTTTTCAAATGTTTTATTTTTGAACGTCAGTTCACATTTGTAGGTGGAATCATCAGTGTAGAGCTAAAATTAGCATGTTTAAAGTGATTTTCATGCTTCCAGGGGCCTCAAAACACAAGATTTATGGAATGGTTAAAAGTGCATGAAAATGGCCAATTTACTCACTCTGAGTTCTCAAAAAGGGTTTCTTCACCCCGGGAAGTTAATTAAATACCATTTGGAGGCATTTAATGTTCGAGCAAAAACGGCTGATTTTCGACAAAAGAGATAACACCCCCCATTACGTCATGCTTCAGAAATGTGGAAAATGGTCCGTTTTCAAATGTTTTATTTTTGAACGTCAGTTCACATTTGTAGGTGGATCATCAGTGTTAGAGCTAAAATTAGCATGTTTAAAGTGATTTTCATGCTTCCAGGGGCTCGGGAAGTGAAATAAATACCATTTGGAGGCATTTAATGTTCGAGCAAAAACTGGCTGATTTTCGACAAAAGAGATAACAACCCCCAATTACGTCATGCTTCAGAAATGTGGAAAATGGTCCGTTTTCAAATGTTTTATTTTTGAACGTCAGTTCACATTTGTAGGTGGATCATCAGTGTTAGAGCTAAAATTAGCATGTTTAAAGTGATTTTCATGCTTCCAGGGGCTCGGGAAGTTAATTAAATACCATTTGGAGGCATTTAATGTTCGAGCATAAAACGGCTTGATTTTCGACAAAAGAGATAACACCCCCCCCATTACGTCATGCTTCAGAAATGTGGAAAATGGTCCGTTTTCAAATGTTTTATTTTTGAACGTCAGTTCACATTTGTAGGTGGATCATCAGTGTTAGAGCTAAAATTAGCATGTTTAAAGTGATTTTCATGCTTCAGGGGCCAAAACACAAGATTTATGGAATGGTTAAAAGTGCATGAAAATGGCCAATTACTCACTCTGAGTTCTCAAAAAGGGTTTCTCACGGTATTCACCCCGGGAGTTAATTAAATACCATTTGGAGGCATTTAATGTTCGAGCAAAAACGGCTGATTTTCGACAAAAGAGATAACACCCCCATTACGTCATGCTTCAGAAATGTGGAAAATGGTCCGTTTTCAAATGTTTTATTTTTTGAACGTCAGTTCACATTTGTAGGTGGATCATCAGTGTTAGAGCTAAAATTAGCATGTTTAAAGTGATTTTCATGCTTCCAGGGGCTCGGGAAGTGAAATAAATACCATTTGGAGGCATTTAATGTTCGAGCAAAAACAGGCTGATTTTCGACAAAAGAGATAACACCCCCCATTACGTCATGCTTCAGAAATGTGAGAAAATGGTCCGTTTTCAAATTTTTATTTTTGAACGTCAGTTCACATTTGTAGTGGATCATCAGTGTTAGAGCTAAAATTAGCATGGTTTAA
>NW_028255340.1:0-25000 GCF_964263255.1 Lissotriton vulgaris
ACATGGAAGCTGGAGTTTTTACTTTTAGGTATAGCCTAGGCAGCGCTTGCGCTGTCTCTTCGAGACATGCTGTTTTCATGATACAGGCATTAAGCTCTGCCTACTTTCCGCCCATTTTTTTAATTGGCTCCTGTCCCTGTCCTTTGCAAATGGTGTTTTTTCATTGGTCATTACGCTTAGAAGTTCCTCCTTTGTACCGCCTTGTCTCTTCTTGTAACCTCCCATGAGGACATCCCCTGTTACCTATGTTGTTACGCCCAGGGTTTTACAACGCCTCAGGGTACTATTTTCTTAAAGGCCTTCAGACAGGACACTCACTTGGTCCTAAACTAGGTTGGCAATGGTTACTTTACTTGCTAGCACATCTCACATTTATAGACCTTCTATATAATTTCCCTTCATCAGCTCCGCATACAGTACAAGCTTATCCAGAAATAATATAATAATTATTTTTTCACATTTCAAAGCTACTAATTGTATACATGGACATAGCTATTTGAATGTACCTGTGGTACAGTCTTGCATTCAATGCATTATTGCACTACTGCACCTAGACAAGCAGTGCTGTTGCCTTGCTCACTAGGGACCTCTAGTAGCAGCTAGCGGTACTGCACCTAGACATTGAGTGCTGGTACCTTGCTCACTAGGGACCTCTATACAAAGAGGGAGTCCCAGTACAATTATATTCAAAAGAAATGGAAAACCGGTATCAAAAGTCAATAACACAGAGAAATTAGTTAGTGCTAAAGTGTTGTTTAATCATACTAAAGACCTGATAAATAGTAGTTGTTGGAACTGTCCCTTCTTGCAGGGTCATCCCCAAACTTTTTGCTTCTTCCTCCCTTATTTTTCCTGACCCGTGGCTGTTGGTAATAGGACTCTGCGCACTTTACCACTGCTGATCAGTGCTAAAGTGCATATGCTAATAATAATAATAAGTTTATTGTGTTGATTATTTAAAATCTTACAATATTGCACATTCAAAAAAGTCATTAAAAAACTATATTCATACATAAAACAATTAAAATATCCTTCAAAATTTAAGTATTTAAAATGGTTACATCTCCTAGTTTCTTTTTAGTTGTCATTAGAAATTTCACAAACGTAGCATTTAAAATAATATCATTCGAGTCCAAACACCTTATCAGGGCCTGCCTACATGACCTTATGCCTCGTGCGTTTAAAGGGATCTTAAGCAAAGTTTTTCTCTCCTGGGAAAGTTCCGGACAAATACAGAGAAGATGGAGGATATCCTCCTCACTGGTGTTGCACAATCTACATTCTGTCTGTATTACCGTTCTTGCCCAGGGTGGACGATGGCACAGGCCTGGCATTTTTCCAAATCTTGCATTTAGGAGCACCTGTTTATTTTTTTCCGTCCACGGAGTCACCAAATATTGTTGGATGTCTTTCTTTTTATAACCATTTATTATTGTCCAAGCATGTTTTCTGTTAGTAAGGATAGCTTTATCGTTCAAAATAGATAGGTGGCTTGCAGTTTTGTTAATTATTCTCTTAAATGCTGGCTTTGTTATATTTGTATCCCATATTGACGTCACCTCAAAATCTTTTATTGCTTTCTTTAGGTACAGCCCTGCCAGAGAGTTCGTATTGTTACTTAATTCTTTCCATAAAAGTTGCGATATTTGATTTTGGTGATCATTTTTTATTTGATTCCAAACTTTTATGAAGTGTGCTTGCCTTTTATATTGTTGATTAATTAGTCCAAACTCCAACCTTACTTGTGCAGGGGAAGCGTTTACTGGAAGCCGAAATAGGGCCTGATATACTCTGGTTATGTTTTTATTCAGGATTTCAGTATCCCTACCCATTGCAGCTTCACTACCATATGTGATAGTTGGCTCTAGTCTTGCAGAAATAATACTGAGGAGAGGGCCGTAAGTTAGGCTGGGAAGTGATTTCTGCACAATTCTAAAAGCAGCAGACAGTACATTTGATTTCCTTTGAATGTCCATTTTTTGTAGTTGAAAGTTGCCCTTTCGCATCAAATAGAACCCCCAGGTATTTATATGACTCCACTTGCTCCAGCTCGGTGTTATCTATATACATTTTAATAGTTTGTTTTTTCATGTTATTTTTTGTAATTACAATAATCTTGGTTTTTGTGTCATTTATGACCGTACCGTTTGCCTTAGAATACGTGTGAGTCCTCCTAATTAATCGCTGTAGACCGACTTTGGTATAGCTCAATAATAGCACATCATCCGCATATAATAGGTTTGTGAGTTGCTTATCTGCTAACTTCGGAGGGTGCGCGTTTTAATTGTCCAGTATTTGTGTTAGGTCGGCAAGAAACAAATTAAAAAGGAGGGGAGCTAAAACACAGCCCTTTTTTAGACCTTCCTTTGCTGGAATCTCCTTAGTTAATGTACTGCCGTCCCCCAACCTCACACTCAACCATGTGTCTGTGTACAAGAGACGAATCATTTTAAGTAGTAACAATGGTATTTTCATTGTTTCGAGTTTTTCCCAAAGTAAATTCCTACTTACACAATCGAATGCAGATTTAAAATCTATAAAACATAGATATAAAGGTTGCTTCTGTCTAATTGACTTGTCAATAAGTAGGGTAAGAATAAGAATATTTGTGGTTGTTCCCAAACCTTGAATGAAGCCTGTTTGATTCAAAGGCAATTTCTTATTCTCCGACACCCATTCAGTTAATTTAGTCAACAAGATTCTAGCAAACAACTTGGCGTCCGTGTCTTGCAAGGTGATTAACCTGTAGTTTACTGCTTGTGCCCAGTTACCTTTTTTGTAAATTGGGGTTATTAGGGATCCTCGCCAAGACTTGGGTACAATTCCTGTAAGTATAAATTCTAAGAATAATTTCTCTAGAATAGGCGCCCATAGTTCGGGGTCTTCCTTAAAGAGTGCAAATGGTATCCTATTTGGTCCGGGTGCACCATTTTTCTGTTTTTTTTATCAATTTAATTATCTCTTCTTTCTCGACTGGTATTTGAGTATCCAATTCATTGTAGTGAATGGAAGATTTCATGTCGTTATCGTTTTTGCCCTCGTAACACTTATCCAGCATGTTAGTTTGAGTAGTATCCTGATTGAGGTGGTTCCTCAGGTAAATTTCCCATTCCTGCTCAGTTATCGGTGATGAGACTACTTGCTTGTTGGGTCTAGCCAGTTGATTGATAATTTTCCAAAAGTCTCTTGAGTTCTTCTGCTTGCTGGCATAGAAAACTTTTGCCCAGCTTTCTTGTTTTGCTTTATTTTTCTCACCCCATATTAATTTTTTTAGGTTTTGATTTAGTTGCTTCAAAATTCCCAGATTTTCTGCTTCTACTTCTGGTTTCTTCATTGTACTAATAATCTTGTTACGATCTTTCTTTAATTTCGTTATTGCATATGGCAGGTTTAGCTGTTGCTCCTTGTCCCTGTGTAAGTCATTCCTTCTTTGATTCTTATTTGGCTGCAATACACTTTGAATCCTGATTAGTAAACCAATAAAGTATTCCCATTGCTCAATTCCTGATTCTAGTGTAGTGTCTTTAAAGCATGATTCGATAAGCCTTTCTATATGTTCGTTCATTACTTCTTTGTTGCCAACATTCCAGAATATTTTTTTATCGTTAGTTGTGCCGATTTGCCCTTGAACAGTCTGGTAGTGTTTGTTTGTATTTGTTCCGATGTTCATTATAATTATTTGCTGGGCGTGATCACTTTCCTTTAATTTCTTTAGTTGGTACAAAGTAATGCTATGAAACATATATAGTGAAGTCATAGTATAGTCAAGCCTGGAGTGAGCATTATACCCAAAATAGCTATATGCAGGAGGCACATCTGATTTTATTCTGCCATTTAAAATTCAAAGTCCCATTGCTGCAATATCCCTTACAAATTTTTTCCCCATTCTGTTCTTATTAGCGGCATTATTGTTGCCTAGGTCCTGCTCTGGAATTAGCCATTGGTGATTTTGCATTTGGGTTACCTCATCTCTTGTATGGGTTGACATAAGGTTAAGATTAAAATCCCCAGTAACCAAGTAGTCTGCTAGTGGGTCCTCTAACATCATGGTGATTAAAACATTATTTATGTTCCGCAAATTGTTTCTCTGCTTCGATTATTTGGCAAAATGCAAACGGTGATCAGATATAAAGTTTTAGTTTTATGTTTATTTGTTTTATAGATTAGTTTAACTATTAGAATGTTTGAGGAATTTACCTCCACTTGCTCATGATGGACCTGTAGTGTATTTGAGATAAATATCGCTTGACCCCCGCTAGCTCGCCCAAACCTTTGATCTTTCTTGCCATGTTCATAATAACCAGCATATCCATGTAAAAGAAATGGGTTGGTTTCCCATGTTTCTTGTAGAACTACAATATGAAATGTATCAACTAGGGCATCAATTTGCGCATTCTGGATCTTGTCTCTTACCCCATTAATATTCCAGGAACACATTTGAATTGATTCTGAATTTTCGCTAGTTCCTCCTATTTACGAGGTACTACCGTATCATTGTTTGTAGTTGCTATGAAGGGCCACATTGATCCATTTTAAATTTATTTCTAAATTCCTGTCATTTATGGAATGTGTTGGGGTACATATATTTTTCTTAGGCGATCTACCCAATGCATTTTTTAGGACAGTAACTATCTGTGTATCAGCTTTTTTCAGTTTTAATGCTGAATCGTCCCCTATAAAGGGGATAGGATAGACCTCAGGGCTGTGTTTGGTTATTACTATGCCCCAGGATTTGAAAGTCGAGCTCTCATTCAAAATCTGTTCCGATATTATGGGAGATATAAGTGTAATCAGCGTCGGAGTGTAGGTACTATTAATTCCCTCTATAAACTCAATCGAGATAATGTCCTCACTTACGATTTTATTCAACGCTGGTATGTATTTGAAAAGTCTAAGTATGTTCCCACGGTTAAGTATGTCATGCCTACCCCTAGACTGGAATTCAGGACTAAACAATAATTTTACAAAAGTTTTGGAGTTCTGGTGAAAGGGTAACTCGTTTGTGTCAATTTGGTTTGGCATGTAACTAATTGTTTTTTTCCCGTCTGTACTTTTGATCTGTAGCTGGTCCAATTCTTGTATACTTAATGGAGCTTTAACCTCCTTCATCCCTATAGGGACCCTGGGCCTCATTTATGAAAAGTGACGCATCGCTGCGAGAAAAAAGCGATGCGTCACTTTTCATTGCGACCTTCTTGCGACCCCAATGATGCGTCATATTTACAATATGACGCATCATTGCACAAGGAATTACAGATACGTCAGTATTTCTGACGCATCTGTTAGCGCAAAAGTGACGCATTGCTGGAGTGTGTCACAAAAGTGACGCAACTCCAGCAATGCGTCCTTTCACATGGGCAAGCCCCATGTGAAAGGGCCTGCGTCAGTGTTACGCCTGCTGTAAGGCAAGCGCAAGATTTTGACGCAACAGCGTCCTAAAAGTGACGCAGTGAAATCTCATAGATTTCACTGTGTCACTATTACGAGGCTTTTTGCGGCGGAACGCCCCCTCTGCATACATTATACCTGACGCAGGTATAATGTAGCGCAGGGGTTCACAAAGTGACGCATCTTCGCCCACTACTACGCGGAGCAATATGCTCACCGGGACAGCCTCCCGCCGGATGCGATAGACAAATTCATTGTTGACCTGCCCCCTCGTGCAGTCTCAGACGACGCCAGAAAATCCCTGAACCTCCCCCTTACGGCTGAGGAGCTAGGAGATGCGCTAGGGCAACTCAACACGGGTAAGGCGCTTGGGCCGAGTGGGTTCCCCTGCAAATTTTATAAGAAGTTCCACCTTCAATTGGGACCACACTATAGGAGGGCACTGGAGACAGCGCGGGAACAGGGTAGCTTGCCGGCGGACTGGCGCCACGCTGAAATTGTAGTTTTTCAGAAACCGGGTAGGCCACCTGACCGACATGAGTCATATCGCCCCATATCCCTGCTCAACATTGAAGCCAAGCTACTGGCTAAAGCATTGGCAAACCGCCTTCTCCCATATGTAGCCGACTTGGTCCATCCGGATCAGGCGGGCTTCATGCCGCATAGGGCGACACGACACAACATCAGACGAGCGCAGGCGGCGGTGGACGCTATGGGGGCCACTGGGGAACAGGCGGCATTATTACTGGCAGACATCGACAGGGCGTTCGATTTGGTCAGCTGGACGTACCTGTTCGCTCTCTTGCCACGCCTCAACCTGGGCCCGGTGTTTATTTCATATGTCAAGCTGCTATATACGGACATCACTGCATCGGTACGTGTGTCTGGGGCGATCTCAGAGAAATTCTCGATTGCCAGGGGAACCAGACAGGGGTGCCCTCTGTCCCCATACCTCTTTGCGCTGGCCATGGAACCTTTGGCCTCTTGGGTGCGCATCGACGCGCAGCTTCGTGGCTTTGTGTGGGGAGCAGGACTCTCAGATAGAATTGCGCTGTATGCGGACGATGTCCTTTTCTTTCTGACCGATATTAACCGATCTGGCCCTCGAATACTGGAGATAATGCGCATATTTGGTGAGGTGTCAGGACTTTTTCTCAACCCGCGCAAGTCGACCCTCTGGGTGCTGGGCGGGGAGACGGGTGTGTACCCCTGGGCATCGGCCTTGCAGGTGGCGGTCGGGGTCTGAAATACCTAGGAGTCTTCCTGTCCGAGTCCACTGATATCGCATGGGAGCGCAACGTGCTGCCTGTGTGGGATAGAGTCCAATCAGATATCAAGACATGGTCTCGCATGCCCCTCAACATCTACGGTAGGTCTGCGATTTTCAAGATGGTCGCCCTTCCGCGCCTATTGTATCAATTGCAGAACCACCCGCATAAGATCGAACCACAGTAGTTCCGTCGGGTAAATTCGGTGCTGGGCCGCTTCCTGTGGGCGGGGGGTGCCGCCAGGGTGGCGCTGCGGACTTGCTTCCTATCCACATATTGTGGGGGTCTGGCCACATCGGACCTCCTGTCCTACTATCAGGCCTCCCACCTGTTGGTTCTAAATGAATGGTGGTACGGCGATAGAAGTGACCCTGCATACGCCTTCGAACGCTTGTTGATGGAAGATACCACATTACATACGCTGTTGTACTCGGCTGGGCAACGGAGGAGGCTGCCGCAAGTCACACAGGTGGTGTTCATGATTTGGAGACAAGTACTGCGCCGTATGGGCTGGTGGGGTAGACTGACGGCAGAAACCCTACTGTGGAAAAATGGACAGCTCCCGCACTGGCCTCGCTGACGGGGTTTGGTGGCTGGGACTCTATTGGAATTTCCTCGCTTGGACATGTTCTTACCAGGGTTACACTCAAGTCCTTTCAAGACCTTAGCACGGAATTTAGTATGCCCAAGACCCAATTCTTTAAATATCTACAATTCCGTCATGCGCTTGCACCTAGTCTGGTTGGCTTGGATCAGCTCCCCGAATTCAGTCCAGTGGAAGCCAAGCTCTTCATGGGAGACCTAGGGGATAAAAAAGTATCCTGAATCTACCAAACACTGGTCACCCATTGCTCCTCTTCCCTACTACCACTGAAAGAATCCTGGGAAACAGATATTGGTCCATTGGACGAGGATGACTGGAGGGAGGCCCTGGAATCCCCCCGTGGGGCTGCCATTGCCGTGCGACTCCGGTTAATACAATTTAAATACCTGCATAGGGCCTATTACACCAGGGAGAGACTATGGAAGGCTGGCCTAATTGCGACTCCGGAGTGCCTGCGCTGTGGGACTGAGAGAGGTACGCTATTGCATACGGTGTGGTCCTGTGTGGGTCTGACCCGGTTCTGGAACGGTGTATGGAATTGTTTGTCGGAGGTGCTGGGGTGGGATCTTCCCCGTATGCCCAGGCTGGGTCTTCTGCATATCCTGGAGAATGTTGGTGGGAACATCTACAAATGCAACCTCTTGTTGTTGGGCCTGGTAGTTGCCAAGCGAGACCTGGCGAGGGCATGGAAGGGTGAGCGTGCTCCTCCACTGAGTGCCTGGAAAGCGGGCCTGGATTATTTCATGGGGTTAGGGTTACCTGTGTTTGAAGCCAGGGGATGCCCCCGGAAACATTACAAGATCTGGAAACGGTGGGCAGACTACAGGGGGTTAACTTTGGAGCCCCCAACAGACTCGGACGATGGACTGCCTGCAGATGGGGACTTCCAGACCTAGGGGGGCACTCGATGATTGCTGTATTCTATTCATATACTGCGGTTGAAGGTGATCACGTGCATTGGGTTAGGGTGGGATAAGGGGTGGGTAGTTGGGGCCTTGGGTGGTAGGGGGGTGAGGGGGGCGGGCGGGGGCGTTTTGAGTGATTAGGTTTGAATACACCTTGATATATGTCTGCCATTTGACAGTGTCCTCCTGATTGTGGAGAACTGTATTTATGCTCTGCCTAATCGATCAATAAACACATTTGTGAAAAAAAACTATGGGATGCCTTTAAGGTAACACTGTGAGGGATATGCATAGCGAAAGGGTCAGGAGTCCTTAAAAACATACAGACGAGACTACATAATTTAGAAACAGAACTTAAGACATTGGAGGGCTCCCTGGCACAGAGATCGGATGGACTAATGTTATCGACCCTCCGAGGAAAACTTACTGAATACAACGAGGAGGCTAATAGAGAGGTCAAGTTTAGAGGGAAACACTGGATTGCTCGCTGATATGGCGAAGGGGAAAGACCTGGGAAGGCATTTGCTGCGACAGTCAGATTAACGAGGCATCCAAATATTAAACTGGAGATTGAAGGTTCAGGCAGGTTGGTATATAGGGACACGGCACAGATCCTAAATACCTTTGTTGCACATTATACCGCTTTAT
Source organism: Lissotriton vulgaris (assembly GCF_964263255.1). Lineage (NCBI taxonomy): Eukaryota > Metazoa > Chordata > Amphibia > Caudata > Salamandridae > Lissotriton > Lissotriton vulgaris. Next base: position 8,814 of record NW_028255340.1, read on the forward strand.
ACACTACCACAAGGGCTGAGGAGCGTGGTCTCCACGACTATTTGGAGGACGTCTCCTTGGGTTGGCTGAGTGATGGACAGAGATCTTTCCTAAACGTTCCGTTTTAACTAGACGAAGTGCGCAATGCCATAATGAGTATGCAAGCGGACAAGGCCGCTGGATTAGATGGTATCCCTGTGCAATTTTACAAGACTTACATTTAATTCATGGCCCGATACTGCGCGAAGTGTATGAGGATGCGCTGGAGGTAGGGCAACTCCCCCAGTCCATGCGCATTGCGCTTATCACGTCTTTACTAAAACCAGGGAAATCTGCAAATAGTTGCGACTCATATAGGCCCCTGTCGCTGTTAAATTGTGACGTGAAGATACTGGCCAAACTCATTGCTACCCGCATCAACCTGCTTCTCCCCAATCTGATTTTGCCCGATCGATCGGGGTTTGTGTCAGGCAGGGCAACATCTCATAATTTACGTACATTCTTTACGATTATGAATAACATTCATGAAGACTTGCCCATGGCTGCCATATTCTTAGATGCCACCAAAGCCTTCGATTCCCTGGAATGGGACTATGTGTTCAAGGTAATGGAGCGCATGGGGTTTCCGATCCTTTTTTTGTCCTGGATTAAACTACTGTATACCTCACCAGTGGCCAAAGTTATCATTAACGGGAGACTTTCCACAGAATTTCCCATCTCATTAGGCACAAGACAAGGCTGCCCCTTGTCGCCCTTGCTCTTTGCAATTGCCACTGAGCCCCTTGGGGCAAAACTGCAACAACATCATAAAGATAAGGCCTTGCAATGTAGCCAGCGACAGATTTTGATATCTATGTATGCAGACGATATTACGTTATATATTCGAGATCCCGGCCATAACCTGAACCCCATACTCAGAGAATTTGTCCGGTTTGGCAGGCTCTCTGGCATACAGATTAATTGGAGCAAGTCATGTCTACTCCCCCTTACAACATCCACGTTTAAATTTGCTTTAGATTACCCCATTGTGTGGTATGAGGAGGATTATAGATACTTGGGTATCCGTGTAACAAAAGACAGAGATGACTTACTTCGGCTAAATTATGGCACAACCATGTCCCGTATATCCGATAATATCACAAGGTGGATCGCTCTGCCACTGTCAATGGCGGGCAGAGCATCTTTAATTAAAACGGTGTTATTACCACAACTACTCTATCATTTTCTGAACATACCGTTCTACCCTGGACGATACTTCTTCCAACAGCTTCGGTCGGAACTCACTCGGTTGGTGTGGGGAGGGAAGACGGCCCGCTTACAATGGGATACCCTTATTCGACCATACAACCAAGGCGGGTTTGGTATTCCTGATTTCGAAATGTATTATTACTCTGCTCAAGCACACTATGCCTATTTTTGGATATACCAACCTCGGTATATGCCACAAGTAGCAGCAGAACATTGGCTTGCTCATCCAATCACAATAGAAGGAGCGTTATACACCCCCTCCCAAGGGAGGGACAGAACGCCATCAATGGTTATGAGCACTGTCAATGCATGGGCCAGATTAGGTAGTATGCTAAATGCGACTATGATATATTCACCGCTATTGCCGCTCACCTACCATCCGGACATGCCCCTGCTACAGGAAACTATCTTCCACAAACTCACTAAGCATCTACACATCACAACTTGGGGGGACTTATATCATGAAGGATAATTTCGAACATTGGACCATCTATGCACTGGCACACAGCCGTCTCCCCTCGATACCTTCCTTTATATTCGACTGCGGCAGGGACTAAAATTGATTACACCAGACTTTCCTAACGAACCCGAAATTTTTGCACCACTACACCCCATACTTCAGAATGAAACTCCTAAAAAACTAGTCTCGACTATTTACCGAACGGTGCACATGAAAGATAGGCAACCACTTGCGGCCAAGGCAAAATGGGAACATGAACTAGGTATTGAGCTTACGGATAAGCAATGGGAATTCTGCCTACAACAAACTGAACGCGTCTCGTCAAGCAGTAAATTTAGGATAATACACTACAATTTTATACATAGGCTATACTACCCTCCGGCTGGCATTCACAGGTTTCACCTACGGGACTATGACACCTGCGACAGATGTCACGCGCCGGGAGCTGACTTCTTGCACCTGGCGTGGGAATGTGGGGAGGTGCAGGCCTACTGGCGCCAGGTGTTTGAGGCGATATCACAGATGACATACTCAGTGGTGGAACCCTCCCCGATCCTTGCCCTGTTAGGCTATGTAGAACCAATACAGGCCACATATCGTAAATTCATTGCATTGGCATTCCTCGTGGCTAAAAGAAGAGTGGCATGTAGGTGAGGAAGAGGCAGAGCCCCCAAATTTAAGGCTTGGCTGCAAGAGCTTACATATTGTCAGGAACAGATTGCTACTTACGCTGAGCTATTGCCGCTGTCCTCGAGGCCAGCTGAAATTTGGGCTCCACTGCGGTGCTATTTACTAGACAGAGACAACCCTGCTACTGCAGAGACACCACACGACTCACGTCCATAATGCCTCCAAATAACAACACATCTCACATCCTTGTACGAGACATTTTGCAGCGCCATTAGGATCTGGGCGGGGGCTGGCGAGGGGCTGCTTGTTAACATACTACAAGAGATGTGATACTGGACCTGCAGGACTTGGACTACAGATGTTCCTCGTTTACTACCTGGATCCTCTTATTACATATGTGCCTACACACTCTTATAATGGACTACATGAAGTACTGGAGGTAATGCTTAGATTTGTTGAACTGCAGCATTTATGTACCTTGTGGTCCGCAAAATAGAGTGAGAGACCTTAACTGCTAATTGTGAGATTATATTGACATGTCTTCCTTGCCCTGATGATGTGCCCGGCTCTACGTAAGAACTAATGACTACAAGCTGTGTTGTTGTATTCCTGAGTGCACGATACCTGTTTACCTCATTGGAAAAACTTGAAAATAAAGTAAAAAAAAAAAAAGTATTGGCACAGAGTGACTCTAGTCTAGGGCTGGGCGTAGTGCCACTACGCACACTACGCAGAATTTTGGAAAAAATAAGTGGATAACGGGGGCACGTCCTGAGGGTCCATGTGCCCGGGACAGGGGTCACTTGTGCCTGGGCAGACTCCCTGATCTCCCTGGGCCGGTTGGAGCCTGGGAGCCCTGCAGCCCCGGAGCCCTGCAGTCCCCGAGCCCCGGAGCCCTGCAGCCCCGGAGCCCTGCAGCCCTGGAGCCCCGGAGCCCCAGGGCCCTGCAGCCCCGCAGCCCCGGAGCCTTGCAGCCCTGCAGCCCCGGAGCCCTTCAGCCCTGCAGCCCGAAGCCCTGCAGTCCCCGAGCCCCAGAGCCCTGCAACCCCGAGCCCTGCCAGGGCAGGCGGGAGCCCTCCCGCGGAGGCTCGGGGCAGGCACATTGGCGTCATTTCGGTCCCGGCCATCTGGTCTCCCCTCTCGCCTAGGCCATCTGGTCACGCCCAATGCTTTCCTATGGGGAAACCAGATGGCCCGGCTTCCCTGGAAGTCCCGATGAGGTGCCATTCGCCTCTCGGATCCCAGGCAGGGCTCCAGGAGGTCGGGCACGCTTGCGCCCTGGGTCCCCTCTGTCACCTCAAGTGGGGGTCATTTTCCTTGGGATTACTAGGGGCTAGGGTATGCCCGGACACCCTCCTGGGGCTGGTGGTTCCCTGCCGGGGACCAGATGGGCTGTGTTCCCGGGCAACACCTCTCAGGCGTCTGGGGCTCCCTCCTCCGGCCTGCAGCACGGCAAAGTACCTGGGACGGGCTCCATGGGTCCCGGGCCCTGCAACCCCCGAGCCCCGCAGCCCTGGGGCCCTGCAGCCCCAAAGCCCTGCAGCCCCGGAGCCCTGCAGGCCCGGAGTCGCGGAGTCCCGGAGCCAAGGAGCCCTGCAGTCCCTGGAGCCCTGCTGCCCTGCAGGCGGGAGCCCTCCCACGGAGGCTCGGGGCAAGCAGATTGGCATCATTTCGGTCCCGGCCATCTGGTCGCCCCTCTCGCTTCGGCCATCTGGTCGCGCCCAATACTTTCCTATGGGGCGACCAGATGGCCGGGCTTTCCTGGAAAACCCGATGAGGTGCCATTCGCCTCCCGGATCCCAGGCAGGGCTCCAGCAGGTAGGCACGTTTGCGCCCAGGGTCCCCTCTGTCACTTTGAGTGCATGGATTACAAGAAAGGGGGGTCATTTTCCTCCGGATTTCTAGGGGCAAGGGTATGCCCGGACACCCTTCCGAGGCTGGCGGTTCCCTGACGGGGACCAGATGGGCGATGACTGGGCAACACCTCCCAGGCATCTGGGGCTCCCTCCTCCAGCCTGCGGCGTGGCAAAGTACCCGGGACAGGCTCCATGGGTCCCGGGCCATCTTCCCCGTGCCTGAGGCCCAGTGTGGGGTTTCAGAGCCCCCCTGAGCCCTGCGGCCCCGGAGCCCTGGAGCCCTGGAGCCCCGGGCCTGAAGGACTGGGTTTTTCTAAGACCCAGCGGTGCCAGGGATAACACCTGAAACCTTTGTGGGTAACCTGTTCCGGCGTACAAATGACAGAGACACAGGACACTTCCTTCGACGTCAAAGATTCGAGGTTTATTTACTGCAGGGAACACAGAAGTCACAAGAAGTACATAGCATGTAGGTTCATGGAAACTGCTTCGAATTGCATCTGTGGATCGCTCTTTTTATACAGTTTTTCGTCATAAGATAACATGGCGAACAAAAGATTACAACCCGGTTCCCACAGTACATTTCATAGGGGGTGGCTTTCATGTATTCAGGGCCCGGAACATAATTACAGTAGCATTTGCCGGTTCCCAACTGTAAAAGTACATCTTCCCACCATTAGTGCCTTCCATTCGGCTGTAAACAAATCAAGGAAGAGTCAGAAACAGGTGCAAAGGAAGACGAAGGTAGCGAACAGATCGAAAAGAGTGTAAAGGGGGTGGTATCAGGAAACACGATTGCAGGGATCAAAGGAGACATGCCTAAAGAATGCACAACTGAAACAATAGACCGGCACGGCAAGATGAGCCTCGAGCGGGGCCATCTGCCTTACAGTGTCATCCCCCTCATCATAAAGACACCTTCAAAGGAACACGTGTCTTCCGCAAGAGTTTGGGAATCCCAGGGTCACGAAGCGGACAGTGTCCGTTCGCTGGCTACTTGAGGGCAAGAAACAAAATGGGTGCCACATCTAAAATGGAACCCGTGGGTTCAGATGAAGAAACCCACGAAACAAACGAACGGTTTAGGCTAGCACAGCGAAAACGCGTACACCCACTAAACTCGTCATTTGCGGTTCATAGATACCAGACTCGACCATATTCGGGCGAGTCAAAAACACCACTTACAGTTGTCACGGAACCTCAGACGCTCCTTTTGCCCTCATGTAGGCAAGCACTAGTCGGAATCAGAATCGATCTCGATATTCATCAGACCATCCAGATGTTGCTGCAACATTATTCTATCCATCAATGTTTCCTTGGTAACAGGTGACCGTCTTATACACGTTGTAGCACAGAGGCCACATAAGGCAGGACCACACTGCACACAAAGACAACACGTGAACAGAAATGCTACAACAACCCCAATGATCATCAGAATCTTCCAACCCCACGTCGACATCAGGCCCCAAAACCACCCTAGTAGCGTCCAATCCCCTACGTCCACGTGTATGGACTCGGAGATCTTATGCAACTTTGAGATGGCTTGATAGACAGTTGGAGCGTTGTCAGGAATGAAAATGCAGCAACTCGAATGGATCACCTTACATACTCCACCTCTATCTGCAAGGACAACGTCTAAAACCATACGATTTTGTAACGTCATAAGCCTATCAGCCTGAAGCTCTGCTCTAATGTTGCCAAGGGCGCTCGCAGTGATATTAGCGGTCGATTCCACCACTAGAGTCAACTGTCTCAGGTTCCTACTATTGATCATAGGTCCCCAGAACGGCAAGAAACCCTTAAAGAAGTCTCCTGCTTCTTGACCGGCAGTGTCCTCTTCGCTAATCACGCCTCTCACAACTCTGGTCTTGTGATAATCCGACCCAACAGTAAGGGTCGGCGGCAACAAATTCGCAATATAACATGTGCCTGAAAAGTCACGAGGCAGCCATGTATATGCGCGGTCGTAACAAACAAAGTAAGTACCCTTGGCAGTCAGAAGAACAGGGGAAGAGGTCGTCGGCAAAACATATGTTTCGGTACAGGCACTCCTCCCGAGCTGAGCTCGCGGGCTTCGGCCTAGGCCTTTCAGACAGAAATTACCGAGATGGGGTACGATCCAGATCGGAGACGAGCTTTTAAGCTGCCGATCACCCAATGACATGCTATACTCAGCCTCACTCAGATCTCGGTATGCTCGCACCTCTTCCTCTGGGATAAGCGATGCGTCTAAGATATCCCTATCTAGATCGGCAATCGCTCTTGCCAAAGGCTTGTGGTACGGGCCAGGACCATGATCTGCAGTGCGTGGCTCTCGATGGGGGTAAGAATCTAGTGCGCTACGAAACATTGTTTGGAATGCTCGAGCTGAACCCTGGGAACTGTAAGGAAGGACCAAGTACGGAATTCCCCTATCAGTGGTATGTGGCATTAATCCACACACCCAACAATTGGTAGTGTTCATCACTAGCTGATGCTGATGAAGGAGCTGAACAAAGGAATTGTTCATAATTTCCGCAGGTCTAACCTGCTCGTGTTGGGGTAAGATATGAAAGGAATGTGGAGAAACAGTGGAAGTAGGTTTAGGTTCAGAAGAAGAGGTAGGTGAAGCAGAAGGCAATAGTGACTGTATCGCGTAATACACTCCACCCACCAATAACGAGGAAACAGTTAGGAATAGAAGGAACACCTGAAACATGAAGCATTTAGTACGTGCAATCCTATGCAATTCGAATCTTTGAGATTGAGTCTTTTCCACCTCCGACAGCTTTGAGAAAGCCATCCTCTAAAAACCGTCCGCAACGTTCTTGACGCACTTCGTTCTGTGTAGCAATGGTCAATCCCCAGGAGTTCCTAGGAATCGACGGCCTCTAACCTAGTGTCAGGACCTACTAAACAGAAGGAAGTACCCGCACGGCCCTACGGTCAACCCGGATGTAAGGTTCCTTCAATCAAACAATATATACAAAATCTCCTAGCTGTGGAAACAAACACACATATACGGAAAAGAACTCAGAATTCATAAAAAAATCACAGTTGTTCGAAAATGTTCAGAAATGAGGGAACATGAATTTCAAGGGAAAAAGCAAAAATAATTTTCTTTTATTAGTCTCTAGTGTTGGAACGGAGAAAATATCTGCTTCTTCCAGGACGAGTCTGCTCTTCAAACAGTTGGTCGGATGATGAAACAGAGTCCTGTCGATCAGACAATAGTTCAGATCTTGAATGCTCCAATGACAAAGGTTGAACAGTATTATCCGGCTGCACTGAAGTATCTCCCACAGGCTGAGCGTCGCTGAACGGCACAAAGTTCGGCAAAGCCTCGGTTTCAGATGAGGCGATGCCTGTCCTCACCCACGAGTCCGCTGGTAAAGGTATCGGTACCTTTTTGGAGTGGGTGGCGTGCACCCAATGCTTGCGGCCCTCCAAACGAACAGCAGTTCTCGTGGCAAGGAGCACTTGAAAGGGTCCGATGAACCTCGGCTCAAGGTTTCGCTTTCGGCCAAAGTTCCTCGTAACCACCCAATCTCCGGGTTGGAGTTGATGGCCTGGACCCTCCGTCTGCGCCGGCAGTGCTTCAAAGACCTGTTGATGAATTAACCTCAGTTTAGCAGTCAGATCATGAAGGTAATCAATCAGCATTGGGTATTCAAGATCGGTGAACGCACTGGGTCTAGGAACCCCCCAAATATTTGCAGGACGGCCGAACACAATCTCATATGGGCTGAGCCCTACTCGAGAGTGTACGGTCGCCCTAGTTGACAGAAGAGCCAGAGGCAAAGCGTCAGGCCACGAGAGACCAGTCGTAGCCTGAATCTTTGCGAGTTTTAGTTTGAGAGTACCATTGTACCCCTCAACCAAACCTGCTGACTGTGGATGATTGGCGCTGTGGAATTTTTGTGTAATTCCAAGGCCTTTACACACACTCTTCATCACACTCCCCACAAACTCACTTCCGTTATCAGACCATACAATCCGTGGCATTCCATACCGAGGAAAGTATTCCTTCAGTAGGATTTTCGCTGTAGACAGGGCAGTATTGTCTTTGAGAGGGTAGGCTTCGATCCATCGGGAGAATGCGCAAACCACAACTAAAACGTATTTTAGGTTATTGCATCGCTCCATATGGATGAAGTCCAACTGAATTACCTCAAAGGGACATGTAGGAGGAGCAAAGTGGCCAGGGGGTGTAGGAGTGCCCTTGCCAGGATTGTACATCATACATATCATGCAATTCTTAACCAATCTCTCAGCACACTTAGTAATACCATCATTATTCCATACAGGGGACAACAACTTGCAAATACCTTTCGCACTAATATGTGACAAACCGTGTGCCATGGTCACAACAGCTAGCACATATGCATCCGGCAACATCCACCTTTTATTCTCCGACAAATCAATCCAACAGCCATTCGCATCCATCTTTCCCGTACTCTCTTTCCACTTGGTCTTTTCAGTCTCGGTGGCCTCATTCTGAATCGCTTTCACACTTTCAATAGTGTCTTCACACATACCAGCTTCTGCAGGCCACCTTACCGAACTCGTCACATACATTCTAGTTGTAAGGTTTCTCGCAGTCTCCTTAGCAATCTCATCAGCAAACGCATTGCCACGACCAACATCATCCGTCACCTTACGGTGTGCACTACACTTAATAATCGCCACCTGCTTGGGCAATGTAAGTGCATCTAAAAGATCATTCACAAGCTGTCCATGCTGGATCTTCGTACCATGCGATGTCATAAAACCTCTCTCTCTCCACAATCGTCCAAAACTATGGGCAACACCAAACGAATACTGACTATCCGTAAACACATTCACCCGTTTCCCTTTCGACAAAACACACGCTCTGGTTAAGGCGATCAGCTCTGCCGCCTGAGCAGAATTCTGATTCAATCTCGCAGTTTCCACAACTGTACTCAACGTCACCACAGCATACGCAGTCGTCACATCACCATTCGGCAACTTAAGACACGAACCATCCACATACAAAGTACCATCGGGTTCTTTCAATGGAGTGTTTTTTAGGTCAACACGACCCTTCGTTTCTTCCTCGGTTCGCAAATAACAATCGTGTGGTGGTACCTCATCTGATTCCATATTTGTTGGCAACAAAGTCGCCGGGTTTAGGACATTGCAGCGCTTTATTTGAATGTGACTTGCCAGGAGCGTCAACTCGTAACTGGACAACCTTGCGCTCGTCAAGTGTTGAGTTTTTGTACGATTCAAAAGAGTGTCAACTGCATGCGGAACCATCACCGTAAGCATATTATCCATGACCAATCCTGCAAATTGTCGGATGGACACCGCAGCTGCCGCTGTTGCTCTCAAGCAACTCGGCAATGCTCTAGCTACTGGGTCCAAGGTCGAGGAAAAATATGCACATGGACGTTGCTTACCACCAAATTATTGCGTCAAAACACTCAACACACAACCTTCCTTCTCGTGAACGTATAATGTAAACAGCTTACTGTAGTCAGGAGTACCTAACACAGGGGCCGAACACAACGCATCACGTAGTTCAGAAAAACTTTTCTGACACTCTTCCGTCCATGGCAAAGGAGTTGGAACATCCTTGCACGTAAGAGCTACCAATGGTTTCGCTAGCAATGAAAAATTTGGAATCCATTGCCTGCAGTATGACGTGATACCTAAAAAGGCACGCACATCTCTTTGAGTTGTTGGCACAGTCATTCGAGCAATCGCTGCAATTCTCTCTGGGGTCAACCTTCTTCCCTCCTTTGACAATAAGTGACCTAGATAGGTTACTTCTTGGCAACAATATTGCAGTTTTGAAGGTGACACCTTATGATGTAAGTCACAGAGATGCTGTAACAGAGACACCGTAGCAGTTCTGCAAATTTCTAGTGTATCCGCAGCCACCAATAAGTCATCGACATATTGGATCAAGGCCGTACCAGCCGGTAACACAAACGCATCAAGTTGGCTCTTCAGGGCTTGGCTGTATATCGATGGACTCTCACAGTAGCCCTGAGGAGCGCGTTTAAACCTAAAGCTGCGGCCACCTAAAGAGAAACCGAAAAGGTCCCTGCTCTCTTCAGCAATCGGAATGCTAAAGAAAGCATTCTTTAGATCGATCACTGAGAACCAGGATGCAGATGCTGGAATCAGAGTCAGTAAAGCCGTAATGTCAGGCACCACAGGGAACTGAGGAACCACAATTTTGTTCACCTCCCGTAAATCAATGACAAAACGATAAACAGGAGGCTTAGATGAATCAGTGCGTTTCAAAATGGGTAGCACAGGGCTATTACACACGTTTCCCCGAGTCTCCTCGATAACATCTTTCTCGATCAAATCATAGATGATCGCTAACAATGCTCGTTCACCATCAAGGGAGATACGATACTGGGGAATACGTGGTAATCGCACATTCGATTTCAGTTGAACAACATAAGGGGAGATGTCAAGCAGGCCCACGTCATTGGGACCAGTTGCCCACAAAGATGCAGGAAGAGAACTCAATTCCGGTGGGAGCTTATCGATGGACAAGTACATAGGAGAGATCACTCTCTCACCCATCGTAAGCTTTACTCCCGCAGGAGAACAATACAAAGTCGCATACAAACGCTTCAGCAAATCCAGGCCCAAAAGATTTTCACCACAACCGGTGGTCAAAATCAAAGGAGCCTTCAGCTCACACGGCCCAATTGTAAGGGGCAAAGGGCGAGAAACCGGATTGCTAACAGGGGCGCCGGAGAATCCAACGGAAACATTTGTTAAGCCAGACAAAGGTGCGCCAGGGAGTTTCGAATGCATGATGGAACTTTTCGCTGCACCAGTGTCCAACAGAAAAGGCTCAACTACGCCCGAGGTGGCAACTGCGACGTAAGGCCCTCTCTGATCAACCGGAACTGATACTACTCCCTCTCCTTGTCTATGGCTGTCCTAGTAATTACCGTCGTCAGTACTCTGATCGACGTAGTAATCGTCCACATTGTACTGTGCGGATCTACCTGATGATGATCCACGCTGATCAAAACAATTATTAGAATCAGAGGAATTATTAGAACGATCATTTTGATTCTGCGGAACACCACAACCTCTACCTCGTGAAGCCTGCTGAGGACCACTACGGCCTCCTCTAGATGAATTTCCACTATTTCGATCACACAAAACTGGACTATCGAATTTCAAATGACCCTCACCTCTACAATAGGCACACTGATTGTACCCAAGCATAGATCTCTGCGAAGAAAAGTCATTTCGCGATTGTGACCTAGCGGGCTGTGACTGCGATCTATTCCGCTGCTGAGAATCATTCTGATTCGAGCGCGGAGGATATGCTTGTTGCAACAAAACTTTCGTTTTGAGCTCTTTCGTCTTTTTATCTGCACAATCGTTTTCCTCTTTCTCTCTGTTTTCATAATATTGAGCCGTAGCCAATATCTGAGCAGAAGTAGAAACAGCCCACGCACTCTCTGAATTCTTCAATTTATTGCTTAGATCAGGCAACAAATTCGACACAAATTTGTCCACAAACAATCTCTGACCTCCCTCAGTGCCCATATCTTGACCACTATGATCGATGAATGCCTCCTCAAATCTCGTAAAGAAATCGGAGACACTCTCGTCCTTCTTTTGCTTGCAGGCAGACAGTTTATCCCAGTTAACTTTCATAGCTGGCATAAGCGTTTTCATAAGGGTAATTATTCTTTGGGGAAGGTTAGCGATGAGCTGTTTAGGCTTAGCTCCACCAACCTGCAAACCGTCAGCCGCCGTAAGTGCAGCCCAATCACCACCTAATTCAGCTGCATGGTCTTCGTGGCGTATCTTTGCCCATACCGGTTGCGGTACGACATTACCAAACAACATATCGATGTCGGCAAGATTCATTATCGTTGCATCCACTAACTGAGACAATTCTTTATAGTACCCTGCAGGATTTTTGCGAGGGTCAGGCAAAGATTGTTTAACCTGCAAAACTTCCGATCGTTTCCATGGAAGGTGTATCCACACTCTCTGGAAGTGTGGCAAGACAGCAGGATTACCACCAGGATTACCTGGCATCCACACTGGTGGAACTTCACGCATGGGATACTGACCAGGCGTTGCCATCCACTCCTCAGTTTCGTCTTTAAACAATGCTAGGGGTATCGCAGTGGGACAAAAAGATAAAAGATGCTCAAGAGCGCGTCGAACATTGCTACCCACAAGTATACCACTCGCAAACTGAAGCTGAAGTTCAGTTACATCAACCGGTACTTCGTTGACCTCATCATTAGATATTGCTTCACGTAAGAATTTGCACATTTCGTCAAACACAAAACTCTGTGTTGGCTCATTGAATTGAGAGAAAGTCTCAGCAACTATGCACAGGGGATTTTTAAGGGGGTATCTAATCCAATTACGCGCCATTTTGATTAATGTATCACGTTCCCTACCACCAGGAAGCTGACTACGTCGTTGGGGAACATCAGAATCATCAGACCCAAGAAGCGGTCCAAAAGGAGAATAAAGATTAGCAACAGTGTTAGGAATGCGTCGCCGAACAGACGGAGAAGAGGAGTAAAGTACAGGAGCAACAACATGGGGGCTAAAGATAGGAGCAGCAGGAGCACTAGGAGTAGCTACAAGAGCAGAAGTAGCAGGGACAAGAGCTTGAGAAGGTATAGATGGTGGAACAGTAGGAACAGGAGCAGGTAGAGGAATAGGAACAAGAGGATTCGCAATAGCAGGACCAGCGACAGGCGGATTAACAGCTGCCGAACAGCAGGTTGAGGAACAGGAGGAACCACGGGAACTGTGGTATCCTGTGCATACGGAGGTGGCGATTTCAATAGATAGGACAACAAAGGGTCCTCTACTGCGTCCTCTCCCTTCTTATCCGTACCCGTCGGTAAAGCGGGATAATATTTATCCACTGTCATACGTTGTAATCTATCAAAAATTTCCTTTTCCTTCTCTTCTTTATCTCGCTGAAACTGCTCTGCATTTCTCATCGTTGTAACGATACCTTCTCTCTTATTACGTTTAAGCTGTTTAATTTCTTTTTGCTTGGCTTCTTTACGCCACAACCGAAAGGAATCAAACATGGCCAGCCTTGCTTTTCTTTGGAACAATTTAGCTTCAAGATTATCTAAAATCGGGGTCTCAAAACTACCATGAGGTGGCCAACTAAGGACACCATCCTCTTTAGTGTAACGAACCCAGCAATCATTGAATGTGATAGGACCCACACCATGGCGACTATATAATTCATAAATTGGAGTTCCAACTGGAGGTATCGGACATGAGTCCTCCAATCGGGAATCCGCACCACAACCTCTAAAGCAACCGAACAAAGTACTACGGCCAGGCATCGTGCACACTAACCGAGTTTCACAAACGTCAAGGGTTATTGGATTATAATGTCCCCGCAAAAATGCAAAAACCCTCGGTTTTTGGCGACTGCAGGCGTCAAATAGAACAACTAAGAACAAGATTCAAAGAACCACAAATGCAATGGAACCATGCAACAACTAAGCACCCACAACGACGAAGGATTTTGGGAGCGACCCACAAATACTTAACTCAAAGAACAATGGCGTCACCAGGAAGGCCCGTCAATCGTCTCGCTATACCAAGGTCTACGCCAGGCGCCAAAACAGGTCTACAGTCAGGGCAGCAGTCCGTCGCAGCCGTCAGGAGGCGGGGATCTTCGAGGGAAAAGTCTTCGGGCCACTTGTTTCGACAACAGGATCAATGAAGCGGGGTGCACCTTCCCTCGGAGATTTCACACGAAGTTCCTCACGATCGTCGGGCTTTGGACCGGTACCACTGATGCAGCCCCACGATGGGCGCCAACTGAAGGACTGGGTTTTTCTAAGACCCAGCGGTGCCAGGGATAATACCTGAAACCTTCGTGGGTAACCTGTTCCGGCGTACAAATGACAGAGACACGGGACACTTCCTTCGACGTCAAAGATTCGAGGTTTATTTACTGCAGGGAACACAGAAGTCACAAGAAGTACATAACATGTAGGTTCATGGAAACTGCTTCGAATTGTATCTGTGGATCGCTCTTTTTATACAGTTTTTCGTCATAAGATAACATGGCGAACAAAAGATTACAACCCGGTTCCCACAGTACATTTCATAGGGGGTCGCTTTCATGTATTCAGGGCCCGGAACATAATTACAGTAGCATTTGCCGGTTCCCAACTGTAAAAGTACATCTTCCCACCATTAGTGCATTCCATTCGGCTGTAAACGAATCAAGGAAGAGTCAGAAACAGGCGCAAAGGAAGACGAAGGTAGCGAACAGATCGAAAAGAGTGTAAAGGGGGTGGTATCAGGAAACACGATTGCAGGGATCAAAGGAGACATGCCTAATGAATGCACAACTGAAACAATAGACCGGCACGGCAAGATGAGCCTCGAGCGGGGCCATCTGCCTTACAGTGTCATCCCCCTCATCATAAAGACACCTTCAAAGGAACACGTGTCTTCCGCAAGAGTTTGGGAATCCCAGGGTCACGAAGCGGACAGTGTCCGTTCGCTGGCTACTTGAGGGCAAGAAACAAAATGGATGCCACATCTAAAATGGAACCCGTGGGTTCAGATGAAGAAACCCACGAAACAAACGAACGGTTTAGGCTAGCACAGCGAAAACGCGTACACCCACTAAACTCGTCATTTGCGGTTCATAGATACCAGACTCGACCATATTCGGGCGAGTCAAAAACACCACTTACAGTTGTCACGGAACCTCAGGCCCTGGAGCCCTGGAGCCCTGGAGCCCCGGGGCCCTGGAGCCCTGGAGCCCTGCGGCCCAGGAGCCCTGGAGCCCTGGAGCCCGTGAGCCCTGGAGCTCCGGAGCCCTGCAGCCCCCTAGCCCTGCAGCCCCTGAGCCCTGCAGCCCGGGAGCCCTGCAGCCCTGGAGCCCTAAAGCCCCGGAGCCCTGCAGTCCCCGAGCCCCGGAGCCCTGCAGCCCCGGAGCCCTGCAGCCCTGAAGCCCCGGAGCCCCAGGGCCCTGCAGCCCCGCAGCCCCAGAACCCCTCCAGCCCTGAAGCCCCAGAGCCCTTCAGCCCTGCAGCCCAGAAGCCCTGCAGTCCCCGAGCCCCGGAGCCCCGGAGCCCTGCAGCCCCGGAGCCCCGGAGCCCTGCAGCCCCCGAGCCCTGCCAGGGCAGGCGGGAGCCCTCCCGCGGAGGCTCGGGGCAAGCAGATTGGTGTCATTTCGGTCCCGGCCATCTGGTCGCCCCTCTCGCCTCGGCCATCTTGTCGCGCCCAATGCTTTCCTATGGGGCGACCAGATGGCCCGGCTTCCCTGGAAGTCACGATGAGGTGCTATTCACCTCCCGGATCCCAGGCAGGGCTCCAGGAGGTCGGGCACGTTTGCGCCCTGGGTCCCCTCTGTCACCTCAAGTGCACGGATTACAAGAAAGGGGGTAATTTTCCTCGGGATTACTAGGGGCAAGGGTATGCCCGGACACCCTCCTGGGGCTGGGGGTTCCTTGCCGGGGACCAGATGGGCTGTGTTCCCGGGCAACACCTCTCAGGCATCTGGGGCTCCCTCCTCCGGCCTGCAGCATGGCAAAGTACCCGGGACAGGCTCCATGGGTCCCAGGCCCTGCAACCCCGGAGCCCCGGAGCCCCGCAGCCCCGGGGCCCTGCAGCCCCAGAGCCCTGCAGCCCCGGAGCCCTCAGGCCCGTAGTCCCGGAGCCCCAGGGCCAAGGAGCCCTGCAGTCCCTGGAGCCCAGCAGCCCTGCAGCCCTGGAGCCCTGGAGCCCTGCAGCCCCGGAGCGTGGGCAGGCGGGAGCCCTAACACGAAGGCCTCGGGATGGGCAGATGGGGAGTCCTTTCGGTCCCGGCCATCTGGTCGCCCCTCTCCCCTCGGCCATCTGGTCGCCCGCAATGCTTTCTTATGGGGCGACCAGATGGCCCGACTTCCCTGGAAGTCCCGATGAGGTGCCATTCGCCTCCCGGATCCCAGCGAGGGCTCCACGAGGTCGGGTACTTTCGCGCCTTGGGTCCCCTGAGCCTTGTGGTGCGCACTTGTTCCCAGAAA